>NW_027315068.1:0-83716 GCF_023375885.2 Dermacentor andersoni | reverse complement strand
ACACACGCGAGACAGATGCATCGGCATGCTTAGCACGTCGTTTGGTAGAAATCCACGTGCGCGTTCTGCAAAAAGCACCATTTGCATGCACATCTTGTGGTTTTGCAGAAAACTTCATCCGCGTCTACCAAAAGATGCATGTGCATGCTTAAAACGCGTTTTCGCACAAATGCGTGCGCGGGTGCTAAAAAGAGCAGCATCGGCATACTTAGCACGTCGTTTTTTAGAAATCCACGAGCGCGTTCTGCAAAAAGCACCATTTGCATGCACATCTTGTGGTTTTGCAGAAAACTTCATCCGCGTCTACCAAAAGATGCATGTGCATGCTTAAAACGCGTTTTCGCACAAATGCGTGCGCGGGTGCTAAAAAGAGCAGCATCGGCATGCTTAGCACGTCGTTTGGTAGAAATCCACGTGCGCGTTCTGCCAAAAGCACCATTTGCATGCACATCTTGTGGTTTTGCAGAAAACTTCATCCGCGTCTACCTAAAGATGCATGTGCATGCTTAAAACGCGTTTTCGCACAAATGCGTGCGCGGGTGCTAAAAAGAGCAGCATCGGCATGCTTAGCACGTCGTTTGGTAGAAATCCACGTGCGCGTTCTGCAAAAAGCACCATTTGCATGCACATCTTGTGGTTTTGCAGAAAACTTCATCCGCGTCTACCAAAAGATGCATGTGCATGCTTAAAACGCGTTTTCGCACAAATGCGTGCGCGGGTGCTAAAAAGAGCAGCATCGGCATGCTTAGCACGTCGTTTGGTAGAAATCCAGGAGCGCGTTCTGCAAAAAGCACCATTTGCATGCACATCTTGTGGTTTTGCAGAAAACTTCATCCGCGTCTACCAAAAGATGCATGTGCATGCTTAAAACGCGTTTTCGCACAAATGCGTGCGCGGGTGCTAAAAATAGCAGCATCGGCATGCTTAGCACGTCGTTTGGTAAAAATCCACGTGCGCGTTCTGCAAAAAGCACCATTTGCATGCACATCTTGTGGTTTTGCAGAAAACTTCATCCGCGTCTACCAAAGATGCATGTGCATGCTTAAAACGCGTGTTCGCACAAATGTGCGCAGGTGCTAAAAAGAGCAGCATCGGCATGCTTAGCACGTCGTTTGGTAGAAATCCACGTGCGCGTTTTGCCAAAAGCACCATTTGCATGCACATCTTGTGGTTTTGCAGAAACTTCATCCGCGTCTACCAAAAGATGCATGTGCATGCTTAAAACGCGTTTTCGCACAAATCCGTGCGCGGGTGCTAAAAAGAGCAGCATCGGCATGCTTAGCACGTCGTTTGGTAGAAATCCACGTGCGCGTTCTGCAAAAAGCACCATTTGCATGCACATCTTGTGGTTTTGCAGAAAACTTCATCCGCGTCTACCAAAAGATGCATGTGCATGCTTAAAACGCGTTTTCGCACAAATGCGTGCGCGGGTGCTAAAAAGAGCAGCATCGGCATGCTTAGCACGTCGTTTGGTAGAAATCCACGTGCGCGTTCTGGCAAAAGCACCATTTGCATGCACATCTTGTGGTTTTGCAGAATACTTCATCCGCGTCTACCAAAAGATGCATGTGCATGCTTAAAACGCGTTTTCGCACAAATCCGTGCGCGGGTGCTAAAAAGAGCAGCATCGCAAGCTTAGCACGTCGTTTGGTAGAAATCCACGTGCGCGTTCTGCAAAAAGCACCATTTGCATGCACATCTTGTGGTTTTGCAGAAAACTTCATCCGCGTCTACCAAAAGATGCATGTGCATGCTTAAAACGCGTTTTCGCACAAATGCGTGCGCGGGTGCTAAAAAGAGCAGCATCGGCATGCTTAGCACGTCGTTTGGTAGAAATCCTCGTGCGCGTTCTGCCAAAAGCACCATTTGCATGCACATCTTGTGGTTTTGCAGAAAACTTCATCCGCGTCTACCAAAAGATGCATGTGCATGCTTAAAACGCGTTTTCGCACAAATGCGTGCGCGGGTGCTAAAAAGAGCAGCATCGGCATGCTTAGCACGTCGTTTGGTAGAAATCCACGTGCGCGTTCTGCCAAAAGCACCATTTGCATGCACATCTTGTGGTTTTGCAGAAAACTTCATCCGCGTCTACCTAAAGATGCATGTGCATGCTTAAAACGCGTTTTCGCACAAATGCGTGCGCGGGTGCTAAAAAGAGCAGCATCGGCATGCTTAGCACGTCGTTTGGTAGAAATCCACGTGCGCGTTCTGCAAAAAGCACCATTTGCATGCACATCTTGTGGTTTTGCAGAAAACTTCATCCGCGTCTACCAAAAGATGCATGTGCATGCTTAAAACGCGTTTTCGCACAAATGCGTGCGCGGGTGCTAAAAAGAGCAGCATCGGCATGCTTACCACGTCGTTTGGTAGAAATCCACGTGCGCGTTCTGGCAAAAGCACCATTTGCATGCACATCTTGTGGTTTTGCAGAATACTTCATCCGCGTCTACCAAAAGATGCATGTGCATGCTTAAAACGCGTTTTCGCACAAATCCGTGCGCGGGTGCTAACAAGAGCAGCATCGGCAAGCTTAGCACGTCATTTGGTAGAAATCCACGTGCGCGTTCTGCAAAAAGCACCATTTGCATGCACATCTTGTGGTTTTGCAGAAAACTTCATCCGCGTCTACCAAAAGATGCATGTGCATGCTTAAAACGCGTTTTCGCACAAATGCGTGCGCGGGTGCTAAAAAGAGCAGCATCGGCATGCTTAGCACGTCGTTTGGTAGAAATCCACGTGCGCGTTCTGGCAAAAGCACCATTTGCATGCACATCTTGTGGTTTTGCAGAATACTTCATCCGCGTCTACCAAAAGATGCATGTGCATGCTTAAAACGCGTTTTCGCACAAATCCGTGCGCGGGTGCTAAAAAGAGCAGCATCGGCAAGCTTAGCACGTCGTTTGGTAGAAATCCACGTGCGCGTTCTGCAAAAAGCACCATTTGCATGCACATCTTGTGGTTTTGCAGAAAACTTCATCCGCGTCTACCAAAAGATGCATGTGCATGCTTAAAACGCGTTTTCGCACAAATGCGTGCGCGGGTGCTAAAAAGAGCAGCATCGGCATGCTTAGCACGTCGTTTGGTAGAAATCCACGTGCGCGTTCTGCAAAAAGCACCATTTGCATGCACATCTTGTGGTTTTGCAGAAAACTTCATCCGCGTCTACCAAAAGATGCATGTGCATGCTTAAAACGCGTTTTCGCACAAATGCGTGCGCGGGTGCTAAAAAGAGCAGCATCGGCATGCTTAGCACGTCGTTTGGTAGAAATCCACGTGCGCGTTCTGCCAAAAGCACCATTTGCATGCACATCTTGTGGTTTTGCAGAAAACTTCATCCGCGTCTACCAAAAGATGCATGTGCATGCTTAAAACGCGTTTTCGCACAAATGCGTGCGCGGGTGCTAAAAAGAGCAGCATCGGCATGCTTAGCACGTCGTTTGGTAGAAATCCACGTGCGCGTTCTGGCAAAAGCACCATTTGCATGCACATCTTGTGGTTTTGCAGAATACTTCATCCGCGTCTACCAAAAGATGCATGTGCATGCTTAAAACGCGTTTTCGCACAAATGCGTGCGCGGGTGCTAAAAAGAGCAGCATCGGCATGCTTAGCACGTCGTTTGTAGAAATCCACGTGCGCGTTCTGCCAAAAGCACCATTTGCATGCACATCTTGTGGTTTTGCAGAAAACTTCATCCGCGTCTACCAAAAGATGCATGTGCATGCTTAAAACGCGTTTTCGCACAAATCCGTGCGCGGGTGCTAAAAAGAGCAGCATCGGCATGCTTAGCACGTCGTTTGGTAGAAATCCACGTGCGCGTTCTGCAAAAAGCACCATTTGCATGCACATCTTGTGGTTTTGCAGAAAACTTCATCCGCGTCTACCAAAAGATGCATGTGCATGCTTAAAACGCGTTTTCGCACAAATGCGTGCGCGGGTGCTAAAAAGAGCAGCATCGGCATGCTTAGCACGCCGTTTGGTAGAAATCCACGTGCGCGTTCTGCCAAAAGCACCATTTGCATGCACATCTTGTGGTTTTGCAGAAAACTTCATCCGCGTCTACCTAAAGATGCATGTGCATGCTTAAAACGCGTTTTCGCACAAATGCGTGCGCGGGTGCTAAAAAGAGCAGCATCGGCATGCTTAGCACGTCGTTTGGTAGAAATCCACGTGCGCGTTCTGCAAAAAGCACCATTTGCATGCACATCTTGTGGTTTTGCAGAAAAATTCATCCGCGTCTACCAAAAGATGCATGTGCATGCTTAAAACGCGTTTTCGCACAAATGCGTGCGCGGGTGCTAAAAAGAGCAGCATCGGCATGCTTAGCACGTCGTTTGGTAGAAATCCACGAGCGCGTTCTGCAAAAAGCACCATTTGCATGCACATCTTGTGGTTTTGCAGAAAACTTCATCCGCGTCTACCAAAAGATGCATGTGCATGCTTAAAACGCGTTTTCGAACAAATCCGTGCGCGGGTGCTAAAAGAGCAGCATCGGCAAGCTTAGCACGTCGTTGGTAGAAATCCACGTGCGCGTTCTGCAAAAAGAACCATTTCCATGCACATCTTGTGGTTTTGCAGAAAACTTCATCCGCGTCTACCAAAAGATGCATGTGCATGCTTAAAACGCGTTTTCGCACAAATGCGTGCGCGGGTGCTAAAAAGAGCAGCATCGGCATGCTTAGCACGTCGTTTGGTAGAAATCCACGTGCGCGTTCTGCCAAAAGCACCATTTGCATGCACATCTTGTGGTTTTGCAGAAAACTTCATCCGCGTCTACCTAAAGATGCATGTGCATGCTTAAAACGCGTTTTCGCACAAATGCGTGCGCGGGTGCTAAAAAGAGCAGCATCGGCATGCTTAGCACGTCGTTTGGTAGAAATCCACGTGCGCGTTCTGCAAAAAGCACCGTTTGCATGCACATCTTGTGGTTTTGCAGAAAACTTCATCCGCGTCTACCAAAAGATGCATGTGCATGCTTAAAACGCGTTTTCGCACAAATGCCTGCGCGGGTGCTAAAAAGAGCAGCATCGGCATGCTTAGCACGTCGTTTGGTAGAAATCCACGAGCGCGTTCTGCAAAAAGCACCATTTGCATGCACATCTTGTGGTTTTGCAGAAAACTTCATCCGCGTCTACCAAAAGATGCATGTGCATGCTTAAAACGCGTTTTCGCACAAATGCGTGCGCGGGTGCTAAAAAGAGCAGCATCGGCATGCTTAGCACGTCGTTTGGTAGAAATCCACGTGCGCGTTCTGCCAAAAGCACCATTTGCATGCACATCTTGTGGTTTTGCAGAAAACTTCATCCGCGTCTACCAAAAGATGCATGTGCATGCTTAAAACGCGTTTTCGCACAAATCCGTGCGCGGGTGCTAAAAAGAGCAGCATCGGCATGCTTAGCACGTCGTTTGGTAGAAATCCACGTGCGCGTTCTGCAAAAAGCACCATTTGCATGCACATCTTGTGGTTTTGCAGAAAACTTCATCCGCGTCTACCAAAAGATGCATGTGCATGCTTAAAACGCGTTTTCGCACAAATGCGTGCGCGGGTGCTAAAAAGAGCAGCATCGGCATACTTAGCACGTCGTTTTTTAGAAATCCACGAGCGCGTTCTGCAAAAAGCACCATTTGCATGCACATCTTGTGGTTTTGCAGAAAACTTCATCCGCGTCTACCAAAAGATGCATGTGCATGCTTAAAACGCGTTTTCGCACAAATGCGTGCGCGGGTGCTAAAAAGAGCAGCATCGGCATGCTTAGCACGTCGTTTGGTAGAAATCCACGTGCGCGTTCTGCCAAAAGCACCATTTGCATGCACATCTTGTGGTTTTGCAGAAAACTTCATCCGCGTCTACCTAAAGATGCATGTGCATGCTTAAAACGCGTTTTCGCACAAATGCGTGCGCGGGTGCTAAAAAGAGCAGCATCGGCATGCTTAGCACGTCGTTTGGTAGAAATCCACGTGCGCGTTCTGCAAAAAGCACCATTTGCATGCACATCTTGTGGTTTTGCAGAAAACTTCATCCGCGTCTACCAAAAGATGCATGTGCATGCTTAAAACGCGTTTTCGCACAAATGCGTGCGCGGGTGCTAAAAAGAGCAGCATCGGCATGCTTAGCACGTCGTTTGGTAGAAATCCAGGAGCGCGTTCTGCAAAAAGCACCATTTGCATGCACATCTTGTGGTTTTGCAGAAAACTTCATCCGCGTCTACCAAAAGATGCATGTGCATGCTTAAAACGCGTTTTCGCACAAATGCGTGCGCGGGTGCTAAAAATAGCAGCATCGGCATGCTTAGCACGTCGTTTGGTAAAAATCCACGTGCGCGTTCTGCAAAAAGCACCATTTGCATGCACATCTTGTGGTTTTGCAGAAAACTTCATCCGCGTCTACCAAAAGATGCATGTGCATGCTTAAAACGCGTGTTCGCACAAATGTGCGCAGGTGCTAAAAAGAGCAGCATCGGCATGCTTAGCACGTCGTTTGGTAGAAATCCACGTGCGCGTTTTGCCAAAAGCACCATTTGCATGCACATCTTGTGGTTTTGCAGAAAACTTCATCCGCGTCTACCAAAAGATGCATGTGCATGCTTAAAACGCGTTTTCGCACAAATCCGTGCGCGGGTGCTAAAAAGAGCAGCATCGGCATGCTTAGCACGTCGTTTGGTAGAAATCCACGTGCGCGTTCTGCAAAAAGCACCATTTGCATGCACATCTTGTGGTTTTGCAGAAAACTTCATCCGCGTCTACCAAAAGATGCATGTGCATGCTTAAAACGCGTTTTCGCACAAATGCGTGCGCGGGTGCTAAAAAGAGCAGCATCGGCATGCTTAGCACGTCGTTTGGTAGAAATCCACGTGCGCGTTCTGGCAAAAGCACCATTTGCATGCACATCTTGTGGTTTTGCAGAATACTTCATCCGCGTCTACCAAAAGATGCATGTGCATGCTTAAAACGCGTTTTCGCACAAATCCGTGCGCGGGTGCTAAAAAGAGCAGCATCGGCAAGCTTAGCACGTCGTTTGGTAGAAATCCACGTGCGCGTTCTGCAAAAAGCACCATTTGCATGCACATCTTGTGGTTTTGCAGAAAACTTCATCCGCGTCTACCAAAAGATGCATGTGCATGCTTAAAACGCGTTTTCGCACAAATGCGTGCGCGGGTGCTAAAAAGAGCAGCATCGGCATGCTTAGCACGTCGTTTGGTAGAAATCCTCGTGCGCGTTCTGCCAAAAGCACCATTTGCATGCACATCTTGTGGTTTTGCAGAAAACTTCATCCGCGTCTACCAAAAGATGCATGTGCATGCTTAAAACGCGTTTTCGCACAAATCCGTGCGCGGGTGCTAAAAAGAGCAGCATCGGCATGCTTAGCACGTCGTTTGGTAGAAATCCACGAGCGCGTTCTGCAAAAAGCACCATTTGCATGCACATCTTGTGGTTTTGCAGAAAACTTCATCCGCGTCTACCAAAAGATGCATGTGCATGCTTAAAACGCGTTTTCGCACAAATGCGTGCGCGGGTGCTAAAAAGAGCAGCATCGGCATGCTTAGCACGTCGTTTGGTAGAAATCCACGTGCGCGTTCTGCCAAAAGCACCATTTGCATGCACATCTTGTGGTTTTGCAGAAAACTTCATCCGCGTCTACCAAAAGATGCATGTGCATGCTTAAAACGCGTTTTCGCACAAATCCGTGCGCGGGTGCTAAAAAGAGCAGCATCGGCATGCTTAGCACGTCGTTTGGTAGAAATCCACGTGCGCGTTCTGCAAAAAGCACCATTTGCATGCACATATTGTGGTTTTGCAGAAAACTTCATCCGCGTCTACCAAAAGATGCATGTGCATGCTTAAAACGCGTTTTCGCACAAATGCGTGCGCGGGTGCTAAAAAGAGCAGCATCGGCATGCTTAGCACGTCGTTTGGTAGAAATCCACGTGCGCGTTCTGCCAAAAGCACCATTTGCATGCACATCTTGTGGTTTTGCAGAAAAGTTCATCCGCGTCTACCAAAAGATGCATGTGCATGCTTAAAGCGCGTTTTCGCACAAATGCGTGCGCGGGTGCTAAAAAGAGCAGCATCGGCATGCTTAGCACGTCGTTTGGTAGAAATCCACGTGCGCGTTCTGCCAAAACCACCATTTGCATGCACATCTTGTGGTTTTGCAGAAAACTTCATCCGCGTCTACCAAAAGATGCATGTGCATGCTTAAAACGCGTTTTCGCACAAATCCGTGCGCGGGTGCTAAAAAAAGCAGCATCGGCATGGTTAGCACGTCGTTTGGTAGAAATCCACGTGCGCGTTCTGCCAAAAGCACCATTTGCATGCACATCTTGTGGTTTTGCAGAAAACTTCATCCGCGTCTACCAAAAGATGCATGTGCATGCTTAAAACGCGTTTTCGCACAAATGCGTGCGCGGGTGCTAAAAAGAGCAGCATCGGCATGCTTAGCACGTCGTTTGGTAGAAATCCACGTGCGCGTTCTGCCAAAAGCACCATTTGCATGCACATCTTGTGGTTTTGCAGAAAAGTTCATCCGCGTCTACCAAAAGATGCATGTGCATGCTTAAAACGCGTTTTCGCACAAATGCGTGCGCGGGTGCTAAAAAGAGCAGCATCGGCATGCTTAGCACGTCGTTTGGTAGAAATCCACGTGCGCGTTCTGCAAAAAGCACCATTTGCATGCACATCTTGTGGTTTTGCAGAAAACTTCATCCGCGTCTACCAAAAGATGCATGTGCATGCTTAAAACGCGTTTTCGCACAAATGCGTGCGCGGGTGCTAAAAAGAGCAGCATCGGCATGCTTAGCACGTCGTTTGGTAGAAATCCACGAGCGCGTTCTGCAAAAAGCACCATTTGCATGCACATCTTGTGGTTTTGCAGAAAACTTCATCCGCGTCTACCAAAAGATGCATGTGCATGCTTAAAACGCGTTTTCGCACAAATGCGTGCGCGGGTGCTAAAAAGAGCAGCATCGGCATGCTTAGCACGTCGTTTGGTAGAAATCCACGAGCGCGTTCTGCAAAAAGCACCATTTGCATGCACATCTTGTGGTTTTGCAGAAAACTTCATCCGCGTCTACCAAAAGATGCATGTGCATGCTTAAAACGCGTTTTCGCACAAATGCGTGCGCGGGTGCTAAAAAGAGCAGCATCGGCATGCTTAGCACGTCGTTTGGTAGAAATCCACGTGCGCGTTCTGCCAAAAGCACCATTTGCATGCACATCTTGTGGTTTTGCAGAAAACTTCATCCGCGTCTACCTAAAGATGCATGTGCATGCTTAAAACGCGTTTTCGCACAAATGCGTGCGCGGGTGCTAAAAAGAGCAGCATCGGCATGCTTAGCACGTCGTTTGGTAGAAATCCACGTGCGCGTTCTGCAAAAAGCACCATTTGCATGCACATCTTGTGGTTTTGCAGAAAACTTCATCCGCGTCTACCAAAAGATGCATGTGCATGCTTAAAACGCGTTTTCGCACAAATGCGTGCGCGGGTGCTAAAAAGAGCAGCATCGGCATGCTTAGCACGTCGTTTGGTAGAAATCCACGTGCGCGTTCTGGCAAAAGCACCATTTGCATGCACATCTTGTGGTTTTGCAGAATACTTCATCCGCGTCTACCAAAAGATGCATGTGCATGCTTAAAACGCGTTTTCGCACAAATCCGTGCGCGGGTGCTAACAAGAGCAGCATCGGCAAGCTTAGCACGTCATTTGGTAGAAATCCACGTGCGCGTTCTGCAAAAAGCACCATTTGCATGCACATCTTGTGGTTTTGCAGAAAACTTCATCCGCGTCTACCAAAAGATGCATGTGCATGCTTAAAACGCGTTTTCGCACAAATCCGTGCGCGGGTGCTAAAAAGAGCAGCATCGGCAAGCTTAGCACGTCGTTTGGTAGAAATCCACGTGCGCGTTCTGCAAAAAGCACCATTTGCATGCACATCTTGTGGTTTTGCAGAAAACTTCATCCGCGTCTACCAAAAGATGCATGTGCATGCTTAAAACGCGTTTTCGCACAAATGCGTGCGCGGGTGCTAAAAAGAGCAGCATCGGCATGCTTAGCACGTCGTTTGGTAGAAATCCACGTGCGCGTTCTGCAAAAAGCACCATTTGCATGCACATCTTGTGGTTTTGCAGAAAACTTCATCCGCGTCTACCAAAAGATGCATGTGCATGCTTAAAACGCGTTTTCGCACAAATCCGTGCGCGGGTGCTAAAAAGAGCAGCATCGGCAAGCTTAGCACGTCGTTTGGTAGAAATCCACGTGCGCGTTCTGCAAAAAGCACCATTTGCATGCACATCTTGTGGTTTTGCAGAAAACTTCATCCGCGTCTACCAAAAGATGCATGTGCATGCTTAAAACGCGTTTTCGCACAAATGCGTGCGCGGGTGCTAAAAAGAGCAGCATCGGCATGCTTAGCACGTCGTTTGGTAGAAATCCACGTGCGCGTTCTGCAAAAAGCACCATTTGCATGCACATCTTGTGGTTTTGCAGAAAACTTCATCCGCGTCTACCAAAAGATGCATGTGCATGCTTAAAACGCGTTTTCGCACAAATGCGTGCGCGGGTGCTAAAAAGAGCAGCATCGGCATGCTTAGCACGTCGTTTGGTAGAAATCCACGTGCGCGTTCTGCCAAAAGCACCATTTGCATGCACATCTTGTGGTTTTGCAGAAAACTTCATCCGCGTCTACCAAAAGATGCATGTGCATGCTTAAAACGCGTTTTCGCACAAATCCGTGCGCGGGTGCTAAAAAGAGCAGCATCGGCATGCTTAGCACGTCGTTTGGTAGAAATCCACGTGCGCGTTCTGCAAAAAGCACCATTTGCATGCACATCTTGTGGTTTTGCAGAAAACTTCATCCGCGTCTACCAAAAGATGCATGTGCATGCTTAAAACGCGTTTTCCCACAAATGCGTGCGCGGGTGCTAAAAAGAGCAGCATCGGCATGCTTAGCACGTCGTTTGGTAGAAATGCACGAGCGCGTTCTGCAAAAAGCACAATTTGCATGCACATCTTGTGGTTTTGCAGAAAACTTCATCCGCGTCTACCAAAAGATGCATGTGCATGCTTAAAACGCGTTTTCGCACAAATGCGTGCGCGGGTGCTAAAAAGAGCAGCATCGGCATGCTTAGCACGTCGTTTGGTAGAAATCCACGTGCGCGTTCTGCAAAAAGCACCATTTGCATGCACATCTTGTGGTTTTGCAGAAAACTTCATCCGCGTCTACCAAAAGATGCATGTGCATGCTTAAAACGCGTTTTCGCACAAATGCGTGCGCGGGTGCTAAAAAGAGCAGCATCGGCATGCTTAGCACGTCGTTTGGTAGAAATCCACGTGCGCGTTCTGCAAAAAGCACCATTTGCATGCACATCTTGTGGTTTTGCAGAAAACTTCATCCGCGTCTACCAAAAGATGCATGTGCATGCTTAAAACGCGTTTTCGCACAAATGCGTGCGCGGGTGCTAAAAAGAGCAGCATCGGCATGCTTAGCACGTCGTTTGGTAGAAATCCACGTGCGCGTTCTGCCAAAAGCACCATTTGCATGCACATCTTGTGGTTTTGCAGAAAACTTCATCCGCGTCTACCAAAAGATGCATGTGCATGCTTAAAACGCGTTTTCGCACAAATCCGTGCGCGGGTGCTAAAAAGAGCAGCATCGGCATGCTTAGCACGTCGTTTGGTAGAAATCCACGTGCGCGTTCTGCAAAAAGCACCATTTGCATGCACATCTTGTGGTTTTGCAGAAAACTTCATCCGCGTCTACCAAAAGATGCATGTGCATGCTTAAAACGCGTTTTCGCACAAATGCGTGCGCGGGTGCTAAAAAGAGCAGCATCGGCATGCTTAGCACGTCGTTTGGTGGAAATCCACGAGCGCGTTCTGCAAAAAGCACCATTTGCATGCACATCTTGTGGTTTTGCAGAAAACTTCATCCGCGTCTACCAAAAGATGCATGTGCATGCTTAAAACGCGTTTTCGCACAAATGCGTGCGCGGTTGCTAAAAAGAGCAGCATCGGCATGCTTAGCACGTCGTTTGGTAGAAATCCACGTGCGCGTTCTGCCAAAAGCACCATTTGCATGCACATCTTGTGGTTTTGCAGAAAACTTCATCCGCGTCTACCAAAAGATGCATGTGCATGCTTAAAACGCGTTTTCGCACAAATCCGTGCGCGGGTGCTAAAAAGAGCAGCATCGGCATGCTTAGCACGTCGTTTGGTAGAAATCCACGTGCGCGTTCTGCAAAAAGCACCATTTGCATGCACATCTTGTGGTTTTGCAGAAAACTTCATCCGCGTCTACCTAAAGATGCATGTGCATGCTTAAAACGCGTTTTCGCACAAATGCGTGCGCGGGTGCTAAAAAGAGCAGCATCGGCATGCTTAGCACGTCGTTTGGTAGAAATCCACGTGCGCGTTCTGCAAAAAGCACCATTTGCATGCACATCTTGTGGTTTTGCAGAAAACTTCATCCGCGTCTACCAAAAGATGCATGTGCATGCTTAAAACGCGTTTTCGCACAAATGCGTGCGCGGGTGCTAAAAAGAGCAGCATCGGCATGCTTAGCACGTCGTTTGGTAGAAATCCACGTGCGCGTTCTGGCAAAAGCACCATTTGCATGCACATCTTGTGGTTTTGCAGAATACTTCATCCGCGTCTACCAAAAGATGCATGTGCATGCTTAAAACGCGTTTTCGCACAAATCCGTGCGCGGGTGCTAACAAGAGCAGCATCGGCAAGCTTAGCACGTCATTTGGTAGAAATCCACGTGCGCGTTCTGCAAAAAGCACCATTTGCATGCACATCTTGTGGTTTTGCAGAAAACTTCATCCGCGTCTACCAAAAGATGCATGTGCATGCTTAAAACGCGTTTTCGCACAAATCCGTGCGCGGGTGCTAAAAAGAGCAGCATCGGCAAGCTTAGCACGTCGTTTGGTAGAAATCCACGTGCGCGTTCTGCAAAAAGCACCATTTGCATGCACATCTTGTGGTTTTGCAGAAAACTTCATCCGCGTCTACCAAAAGATGCATGTGCATGCTTAAAACGCGTTTTCGCACAAATGCGTGCGCGGGTGCTAAAAAGAGCAGCATCGGCATGCTTAGCACGTCGTTTGGTAGAAATCCACGTGCGCGTTCTGCAAAAAGCACCATTTGCATGCACATCTTGTGGTTTTGCAGAAAACTTCATCCGCGTCTACCAAAAGATGCATGTGCATGCTTAAAACGCGTTTTCGCACAAATCCGTGCGCGGGTGCTAAAAAGAGCAGCATCGGCAAGCTTAGCACGTCGTTTGGTAGAAATCCACGTGCGCGTTCTGCAAAAAGCACCATTTGCATGCACATCTTGTGGTTTTGCAGAAAACTTCATCCGCGTCTACCAAAAGATGCATGTGCATGCTTAAAACGCGTTTTCGCACAAATGCGTGCGCGGGTGCTAAAAAGAGCAGCATCGGCATGCTTAGCACGTCGTTTGGTAGAAATCCACGTGCGCGTTCTGCAAAAAGCACCATTTGCATGCACATCTTGTGGTTTTGCAGAAAACTTCATCCGCGTCTACCAAAAGATGCATGTGCATGCTTAAAACGCGTTTTCGCACAAATGCGTGCGCGGGTGCTAAAAAGAGCAGCATCGGCATGCTTAGCACGTCGTTTGTAGAAATCCACGTGCGCGTTCTGCCAAAAGCACCATTTGCATGCACATCTTGTGGTTTTGCAGAAAACTTCATCCGCGTCTACCAAAAGATGCATGTGCATGCTTAAAACGCGTTTTCGCACAAATCCGTGCGCGGGTGCTAAAAAGAGCAGCATCGGCATGCTTAGCACGTCGTTTGGTAGAAATCCACGTGCGCGTTCTGCAAAAAGCACCATTTGCATGCACATCTTGTGGTTTTGCAGAAAACTTCATCCGCGTCTACCAAAAGATGCATGTGCATGCTTAAAACGCGTTTTCCCACAAATGCGTGCGCGGGTGCTAAAAAGAGCAGCATCGGCATGCTTAGCACGTCGTTTGGTAGAAATGCACGAGCGCGTTCTGCAAAAAGCACAATTTGCATGCACATCTTGTGGTTTTGCAGAAAACTTCATCCGCGTCTACCAAAAGATGCATGTGCATGCTTAAAACGCGTTTTCGCACAAATGCGTGCGCGGGTGCTAAAAGAGCAGCATCGGCATGCTTAGCACGTCGTTTGGTAGAAATCCACGTGCGCGTTCTGCAAAAAGCACCATTTGCATGCACATCTTGTGGTTTTGCAGAAAACTTCATCCGCGTCTACCAAAAGATGCATGTGCATGCTTAAAACGCGTTTTCGCACAAATGCGTGCGCGGGTGCTAAAAAGAGCAGCATCGGCATGCTTAGCACGTCGTTTGGTAGAAATCCACGTGCGCGTTCTGCAAAAAGCACCATTTGCATGCACATCTTGTGGTTTTGCAGAAAACTTCATCCGCGTCTACCAAAAGATGCATGTGCATGCTTAAAACGCGTTTTCGCACAAATGCGTGCGCGGGTGCTAAAAAGAGCAGCATCGGCATGCTTAGCACGTCGTTTGGTAGAAATCCACGTGCGCGTTCTGCCAAAAGCACCATTTGCATGCACATCTTGTGGTTTTGCAGAAAACTTCATCCGCGTCTACCAAAAGATGCATGTGCATGCTTAAAACGCGTTTTCGCACAAATCCGTGCGCGGGTGCTAAAAAGAGCAGCATCGGCATGCTTAGCACGTCGTTTGGTAGAAATCCACGTGCGCGTTCTGCAAAAAGCACCATTTGCATGCACATCTTGTGGTTTTGCAGAAAACTTCATCCGCGTCTACCAAAAGATGCATGTGCATGCTTAAAACGCGTTTTCGCACAAATGCGTGCGCGGGTGCTAAAAAGAGCAGCATCGGCATGCTTAGCACGTCGTTTGGTGGAAATCCACGAGCGCGTTCTGCAAAAAGCACCATTTGCATGCACATCTTGTGGTTTTGCAGAAAACTTCATCCGCGTCTACCAAAAGATGCATGTGCATGCTTAAAACGCGTTTTCGCACAAATGCGTGCGCGGTTGCTAAAAAGAGCAGCATCGGCATGCTTAGCACGTCGTTTGGTAGAAATCCACGTGCGCGTTCTGCCAAAAGCACCATTTGCATGCACATCTTGTGGTTTTGCAGAAAACTTCATCCGCGTCTACCAAAAGATGCATGTGCATGCTTAAAACGCGTTTTCGCACAAATCCGTGCGCGGGTGCTAAAAAGAGCAGCATCGGCATGCTTAGCACGTCGTTTGGTAGAAATCCACGTGCGCGTTCTGCAAAAAGCACCATTTGCATGCACATCTTGTGGTTTTGCAGAAAACTTCATCCGCGTCTACCAAAAGATGCATGTGCATGCTTAAAACGCGTTTTCGCACAAATCCGTGCGCGGGTGCTAAAAAGAGCAGCATCGGCATGCTTAGCACGTCGTTTGGTAGAAATCCACGTGCGCGTTCTGCAAAAAGCACCATTTGCATGCACATCTTGTGGTTTTGCAGAAAACTTCATCCGCGTCTACCAAAAGATGCATGTGCATGCTTAAAACGCGTTTTCGCACAAATGCGTGCGCGGGTGCTAAAAAGAGCAGCATCGGCATGCTTAGCACGTCGTTTGGTAGAAATCCACGAGCGCGTTCTGCAAAAAGCACAATTTGCATGCACATCTTGTGGTTTTGCAGAAAACTTCATCCGCGTCTACCAAAAGATGCATGTGCATGCTTAAAACGCGTTTTCGCACAAATGCGTGCGCGGGTGCTAAAAAGAGCAGCATCGGCATGCTTAGCACGTCGTTTGGTAGAAATCCACGTGCGCGTTCTGCCAAAAGCACCATTTGCATGCACATCTTGTGGTTTTGCAGAGAACTTCATCCGCGTCTACCAAAAGATGCATGTGCATGCTTAAAACGCGTTTTCGCACAAATCCGTGCGCGGGTGCTAAAAAAAGCAGCATCGGCATGCTTAGCACGTCGTTTGGTAGAAATCCACGTGCGCGTTCTGCCAAAAGCACCATTTGCATGCACATCTTGTGGTTTTGCAGAAAACTTCATCCGCGTCTACCAAAAGATGCATGTGCATGCTTAAAACGCGTTTTCGCACAAATCCGTGCGCGGGTGCTAAAAAGAGCAGCATCGGCAAGCTTAGCACGTCGTTTGGTAGAAATCCACGTGCGCGTTCTGCAAAAAGAACCATTTCCATGCACATCTTTTGGTTTTGCAGAAAACTTCATCCGCGTCTACCAAAAGATGCATGTGCATGCTTAAAACGCGTTTTCGCACAAATGCGTGCGCGGGTGCTAAAAAGAGCAGCATCGGCATGCTTAGCACGTCGTTTGGTAGAAATCCACGTGCGCGTTCTGCAAAAAGCACCATTTGCATGCACATCTTGTGGTTTTGCAGAAAACTTCATCCGCGTCTACCAAAAGATGCATGTGCATGCTTAAAACGCGTTTTCGCACAAATCCGTGCGCGGGTGCTAAAAAGAGCAGCATCGGCATGCTTAGCACGTCGTTTGGTAGAAATCCACGTGCGCGTTCTGCAAAAAGCACCATCTGCATGCACATCTTGTGGTTTTGCAGAAAACTTCATCCGCGTCTACCAAAAGATGCATGTGCATGCTTAAAACGCGTTTTCGCACAAATCCGTGCGCGGGTGCTAAAAAGGGCAGCATCGGCATGCTTAGCACGTCGTTTGGTAGAAATCCACGTGCGCGTTCTGCAAAAAGCACCATTTGCATGCACATCTTGTGGTTTTGCAGAAAACTTCATCCGCGTCTACCAAAAGATGCATGTGCATGCTTAAAACGCGTTTTCCCACAAATGCGTGCGCGGGTGCTAAAAAGAGCAGCATCGGCATGCTTAGCACGTCGTTTGGTAGAAATCCACGAGCGCGTTCTGCAAAAAGCACAATTTGCATGCACATCTTGTGGTTTTGCAGAAAACTTCATCCGCGTCTACCAAAAGATGCATGTGCATGCTTAAAACGCGTTTTCGCACAAATGCGTGCGCGGGTGCTAAAAAGAGCAGCATCGGCATGCTTAGCACGTCGTTTGGTAGAAATCCACGTGCGCGTTCTGCAAAAAGCACCATTTGCATGCACATCTTGTGGTTTTGCAGAAAACTTCATCCGCGTCTACCAAAAGATGCATGTGCATGCTTAAAACGCGTTTTCGCACAAATGCGTGCGCGGGTGCTAAAAAGAGCAGCATCGGCATGCTTAGCACGTCGTTTGGTAGAAATCCACGTGCGCGTTCTGCCAAAAGCACCATTTGCATGCACATCTTGTGGTTTTGCAGAAAACTTCATCCGCGTCTACCAAAAGATGCATGTGCATGCTTAAAACGCGTTTTCGCACAAATCCGTGCGCGGGTGCTAAAAAAAGCAGCATCGGCATGCGTAGCACGTCGTGTGGTAGAAATCCACGTGCGCGTTCTGCCAAAAGCACCATTTGCATGCACATCTTGTGGTTTTGCAGAAAATTTCATCCGCGTCTACCAAAAGATGCATGTGCATGCTTAAAACGCGTTTTCGCACAAATCCTTGCGCGGGTGCTAAAAAGAGCAGCATCGGCAAGCTTAGCACGTCGTTTGGTATAAATCCACGTGCGCGTTCTGCAAAAAGAACCATTTCCATGCACATCTTTTGGTTTTGCAGAAAACTTCATCCGCGTCTACCAAAAGATGCATGTGCATGCTTAAAACGCGTTTTCGCACAAATGCGTGCGCGGGTGCTAAAGAGAGCAGCATCGGCATGCTTAGCACGTCGTTTGGTAGAAATCCACGTGCGCGTTCTGCAAAAAGCACCATTTGCATGCACATCTTGTGGTTTTGCAGAAAACTTCATCCGCGTCTACCAAAAGATGCATGTGCATGCTTAAAACGCGTTTTCGCACAAATCCGTGCGCGGGTGCTAAAAAGAGCAGCATCGGCATGCTTAGCACGTCGTTTGGTAGAAATCCACGTGCGCGTTCTGTAAAAAGCACCATTTGCATGCACATCTTGTGGTTTTGCAGAAAACTTCATCCGCGTCTACCAAAAGATGCATGTGCATGCTTAAAACGCGTTTTCGCACAAATGCGTGCGCGGGTGCTAAAAAGAGCACCATCGGCATGCTTAGCACGTCGTTTGGTAGAAATCCACGAGCGCGTTCTGCAAAAAGCACCATTTGCATGCACATCTTGTGGTTTTGCAGAAAACTTCATCCGCGTCTACCAAAAGATGCATGTGCATGCTTAAAACGCGTTTTCGCACAAATGCGTGCGCGGTTGCTAAAAAGAGCAGCATCGGCATGCTTAGCACGTCGTTTGGTAGAAATCCACGTGCGCGTTCTGCCAAAAGCACCATTTGCATGCACATCTTGTGGTTTTGCAGAAAACTTCATCCGCGTCTACCAAAAGATGCATGTGCATGCTTAAAACGCGTTTTCGCACAAATCCGTGCGCGGGTGCTAAAAAGAGCAGCATCGGCATGCTTAGCACGTCGTTTGGTAGAAATCCACGTGCGCGTTCTGCCAAAAGCACCATTTGCATGCACATCTTGTGGTTTTGCAGAAAACTTCATCCGCGTCTACCAAAAGATGCATGTGCATGCTTAAAACGCGTTTTCGCACAAATCCGTGCGCGGGTGCTAAAAAGAGCAGCATCGGCATGCTTAGCACGTCGTTTGGTAGAAATCCACGTGCGCGTTCTGGAAAAAGCACCATTTGCATGCACATCTTGTGGTTTTGCAGAAAACTTCATCCGCGTCTACCAAAAGATGCATGTGCATGCTAAAAACGCGTTTTCGCACAAATGCGTGCGCGGGTGCTAAAAATAGCAGCATCGGCATGCTTAGCACGTCGTTTGGTAGAAATCCACGAGCGCGTTCTGCAAAAAGCACCATTTGCATGCACATCTTGTGGTTTTGCAGAAAACTTCATCCGCGTCTACCAAAAGATGCATGTGCATGCTTAAAACGCGTTTTCGCACAAATGCGTGCGCGGGTGCTAAAAAGAGCAGCATCGGCATGCTTAGCACGTCGTTTGGTAGAAATCCACGTGCGCGTTCTGCCAAAAGCACCATTTGCATGCACATCTTGTGGTTTTGCAGAAAACTTCATCCGCGTCTACCAAAAGATGCATGTGCATGCTTAAAACGCGTTTTCGCACAAATCCGTGCGCGGGTGCTAAAAAGAGCAGCATCGGCATGCTTAGCACGTCGTTTGGTAGAAATCCACGTGCGCGTTCTGCAAAAAGCACCATTTGCATGCACATCTTGTGGTTTTGCAGAAAACTTCATCCGCGTCTACCAAAAGATGCATGTGCATGCTTAAAACGCGTTTTCGCACAAATGCGTGCGCGGGTGCTAAAAAGAGCAGCATCGGCATGCTTAGCACGTCGTTTGGTAGAAATCCACGTGCGCATTCTGCCAAAAGCACCATTTGCATGCACATCTTGTGGTTTTGCAGAAAACTTCATCCGCGTCTACCAAAAGATGCATGTGCATGCTTAAAACGCGTTTTCGCACAAATCCGTGCGCGGGTGCTAAAAAGAGCAGCATCGGCATGCTTAGCACGTCGTTTGGTAGAAATCCCCGTGCGCGTTCTGCAAAAAGCACCATTTGCATGCACATCTTGTGGTTTTGCAGAAAACTTCATCCGCGTCTACCAAAAGATGCATGTGCATGCTTAAAACGCGTTTTCGCACAAATCCGTGCGCGGGTGCTAAAAAGAGCAGCATCGGCATGCTTAGCACGTCGTTTGGTAGAAATCCACGTGCGCGTTCTGCAAAAAGCACCATTTGCATGCACATCTTGTGGTTTTGCAGAAAACTTCATCCGCGTCTACCAAAAGATGCATGTGCATGCTTAAAACGCGTTTTCGCACAAATGCGTGCGCGGGTGCTAAAAAGAGCAGCATCGGCATGCTTAGCACGTCGTTTGGTAGAAATCCACGAGCGCGTTCTGCAAAAAGCACAATTTGCATGCACATCTTGTGGTTTTGCAGAAAACTTCATCCGCGTCTACCAAAAGATGCATGTGCATGCTTAAAACGCGTTTTCGCACAAATGCGTGCGCGGGTGCTAAAAAGAGCAGCATCGGCATGCTTAGCACGTCGTTTGGTAGAAATCCACGTGCGCGTTCTGCCAAAAGCACCATTTGCATGCACATCTTGTGGTTTTGCAGAGAACTTCATCCGCGTCTACCAAAAGATGCATGTGCATGCTTAAAACGCGTTTTCGCACAAATCCGTGCGCGGGTGCTAAAAAAAGCAGCATCGGCATGCTTAGCACGTCGTTTGGTAGAAATCCACGTGCGCGTTCTGCCAAAAGCACCATTTGCATGCACATCTTGTGGTTTTGCAGAAAACTTCATCCGCGTCTACCAAAAGATGCATGTGCATGCTTAAAACGCGTTTTCGCACAAATCCGTGCGCGGGTGCTAAAAAGAGCAGCATCGGCAAGCTTAGCACGTCGTTTGGTAGAAATCCACGTGCGCGTTCTGCAAAAAGAACCATTTCCATGCACATCTTTTGGTTTTGCAGAAAACTTCATCCGCGTCTACCAAAAGATGCATGTGCATGCTTAAAACGCGTTTTCGCACAAATGCGTGCGCGGGTGCTAAAAAGAGCAGCATCGGCATGCTTAGCACGTCGTTTGGTAGAAATCCACGTGCGCGTTCTGCAAAAAGCACCATTTGCATGCACATCTTGTGGTTTTGCAGAAAACTTCATCCGCGTCTACCAAAAGATGCATGTGCATGCTTAAAACGCGTTTTCGCACAAATCCGTGCGCGGGTGCTAAAAAGAGCAGCATCGGCATGCTTAGCACGTCGTTTGGTAGAAATCCACGTGCGCGTTCTGCAAAAAGCACCATCTGCATGCACATCTTGTGGTTTTGCAGAAAACTTCATCCGCGTCTACCAAAAGATGCATGTGCATGCTTAAAACGCGTTTTCGCACAAATCCGTGCGCGGGTGCTAAAAAGGGCAGCATCGGCATGCTTAGCACGTCGTTTGGTAGAAATCCACGTGCGCGTTCTGCAAAAAGCACCATTTGCATGCACATCTTGTGGTTTTGCAGAAAACTTCATCCGCGTCTACCAAAAGATGCATGTGCATGCTTAAAACGCGTTTTCCCACAAATGCGTGCGCGGGTGCTAAAAAGAGCAGCATCGGCATGCTTAGCACGTCGTTTGGTAGAAATCCACGAGCGCGTTCTGCAAAAAGCACAATTTGCATGCACATCTTGTGGTTTTGCAGAAAACTTCATCCGCGTCTACCAAAAGATGCATGTGCATGCTTAAAACGCGTTTTCGCACAAATGCGTGCGCGGGTGCTAAAAAGAGCAGCATCGGCATGCTTAGCACGTCGTTTGGTAGAAATCCACGTGCGCGTTCTGCAAAAAGCACCATTTGCATGCACATCTTGTGGTTTTGCAGAAAACTTCATCCGCGTCTACCAAAAGATGCATGTGCATGCTTAAAACGCGTTTTCGCACAAATGCGTGCGCGGGTGCTAAAAAGAGCAGCATCGGCATGCTTAGCACGTCGTTTGGTAGAAATCCACGTGCGCGTTCTGCCAAAAGCACCATTTGCATGCACATCTTGTGGTTTTGCAGAAAACTTCATCCGCGTCTACCAAAAGATGCATGTGCATGCTTAAAACGCGTTTTTCGCACAAATCCGTGCGCGGGTGCTAAAAAAAGCAGCATCGGCATGCGTAGCACGTCGTGTGGTAGAAATCCACGTGCGCGTTCTGCCAAAAGCACCATTTGCATGCACATCTTGTGGTTTTGCAGAAAATTTCATCCGCGTCTACCAAAAGATGCATGTGCATGCTTAAAACGCGTTTTCGCACAAATCCTTGCGCGGGTGCTAAAAAGAGCAGCATCGGCAAGCTTAGCACGTCGTTTGGTATAAATCCACGTGCGCGTTCTGCAAAAAGAACCATTTCCATGCACATCTTTTGGTTTTGCAGAAAACTTCATCCGCGTCTACCAAAAGATGCATGTGCATGCTTAAAACGCGTTTTCGCACAAATGCGTGCGCGGGTGCTAAAGAGAGCAGCATCGGCATGCTTAGCACGTCGTTTGGTAGAAATCCACGTGCGCGTTCTGCAAAAAGCACCATTTGCATGCACATCTTGTGGTTTTGCAGAAAACTTCATCCGCGTCTACCAAAAGATGCATGTGCATGCTTAAAACGCGTTTTCGCACAAATCCGTGCGCGGGTGCTAAAAAGAGCAGCATCGGCATGCTTAGCACGTCGTTTGGTAGAAATCCACGTGCGCGTTCTGTAAAAAGCACCATTTGCATGCACATCTTGTGGTTTTGCAGAAAACTTCATCCGCGTCTACCAAAAGATGCATGTGCATGCTTAAAACGCGTTTTTCGCACAAATGCGTGCGCGGGTGCTAAAAAGAGCACCATCGGCATGCTTAGCACGTCGTTTGGTAGAAATCCACGAGCGCGTTCTGCAAAAAGCACCATTTGCATGCACATCTTGTGGTTTTGCAGAAAACTTCATCCGCGTCTACCAAAAGATGCATGTGCATGCTTAAAACGCGTTTTCGCACAAATGCGTGCGCGGTTGCTAAAAAGAGCAGCATCGGCATGCTTAGCACGTCGTTTGGTAGAAATCCACGTGCGCGTTCTGCCAAAAGCACCATTTGCATGCACATCTTGTGGTTTTGCAGAAAACTTCATCCGCGTCTACCAAAAGATGCATGTGCATGCTTAAAACGCGTTTTCGCACAAATCCGTGCGCGGGTGCTAAAAAGAGCAGCATCGGCATGCTTAGCACGTCGTTTGGTAGAAATCCACGTGCGCGTTCTGCCAAAAGCACCATTTGCATGCACATCTTGTGGTTTTGCAGAAAACTTCATCCGCGTCTACCAAAAGATGCATGTGCATGCTTAAAACGCGTTTTCGCACAAATCCGTGCGCGGGTGCTAAAAAGAGCAGCATCGGCATGCTTAGCACGTCGTTTGGTAGAAATCCACGTGCGCGTTCTGGAAAAAGCACCATTTGCATGCACATCTTGTGGTTTTGCAGAAAACTTCATCCGCGTCTACCAAAAGATGCATGTGCATGCTAAAAACGCGTTTTCGCACAAATGCGTGCGCGGGTGCTAAAAATAGCAGCATCGGCATGCTTAGCACGTCGTTGGGTAGAAATCCACGAGCGCGTTCTGCAAAAAGCACCATTTGCATGCACATCTTGTGGTTTTGCAGAAAACTTCATCCGCGTCTACCAAAAGATGCATGTGCATGCTTAAAACGCGTTTTCGCACAAATGCGTGCGCGGGTGCTAAAAAGAGCAGCATCGGCATGCTTAGCACGTCGTTTGGTAGAAATCCA
Organism: Dermacentor andersoni; assembly: GCF_023375885.2. Taxonomy (NCBI): domain Eukaryota; kingdom Metazoa; phylum Arthropoda; class Arachnida; order Ixodida; family Ixodidae; genus Dermacentor; species Dermacentor andersoni. Next base: position 60,401 of record NW_027315068.1, on the reverse strand, counting down.
CGTGCGCGTTCTGCCAAAAGCACCATTTGCATGCACATCTTGTGGTTTTGCAGAAAACTTCATCCGCGTCTACCAAAAGATGCATGTGCATGCTTAAAACGCGTTTTCGCACAAATCCGTGCGCGGGTGCTAAAAAGAGCAGCATCGGCATGCTTAGCACGTCGTTTGGTAGAAATCCACGTGCGCGTTCTGCAAAAAGCACCATTTGCATGCACATCTTGTGGTTTTGCAGAAAACTTCATCCGCGTCTACCAAAAGATGCATGTGCATGCTTAAAACGCGTTTTCGCACAAATGCGTGCGCGGGTGCTAAAAAGAGCAGCATCGGCATGCTTAGCACGTCGTTTGGTAGAAATCCAGGTGCGCATTCTGCCAAAAGCACCATTTGCATGCACATCTTGTGGTTTTGCAGAAAACTTCATCCGCGTCTACCAAAAGATGCATGTGCATGCTTAAAACGCGTTTTCGCACAAATCCGTGCGCGGGTGCTAAAAAGAGCAGCATCGGCATGCTTAGCACGTCGTTTGGTAGAAATCCCCGTGCGCGTTCTGCAAAAAGCACCATTTGCATGCACATCTTGTGGTTTTGCAGAAAACTTCATCCGCGTCTACCAAAAGATGCATGTGCATGCTTAAAACGCGTTTTCGCACAAATGCGTGCGCGGGTGCTAAAAAGAGCAGCATCGGCATGCTTAGCACGTCGTTTGGTAGAAATCCACGTGCGCGTTCTGCCAAAAGCACCATTTGCATGCACATCTTGTGGTTTTGCAGAAAACTTCATCCGCGTCTACCAAAAGATGCATGTGCATGCTTAAAACGCGTTTTCGCACAAATGCGTGCGCGGGTGCTAAAAATAGCAGCATCGGCATGCTTAGCACGTGGTTTGGTAGAAATCCACGTGCGCGTTCTGCAAAAAGCACCATTTGCATGCACATCTTGTGCTTTTGCAGAAAACTTCATCCGCGTCTACCAAAAGATGCATGTGCATGCTTAAAACGCCTTTTCGCACAAATCTGTGCGCGGGTGCTAAAAAGAGCAGCATCGGCATGCTTAGCACGTCGTTTGGTAGAAATCCACGTGCGCGTTCTGCAAAAAGCACCATTTGCACGCACATCTTGTGGTTTTGCAGAAAACTTCATCCGCGTCTACCAAAAGATGCATGTGCATGCTTAAAACGCGTTTTCGCACAAATGCGTGCGTGGGTGCTAAAAAGAGCAGCATCGGCATGCTTAGCACGTCGTTTGGTAGAAATCCACGTGCGCGTTCTGCGAAAAGCACCATTTGCATGCACATCTTGTGGTTTTGCAGAAAACTTCATCCGCGTCTACCAAAAGATGCATGTGCATGCTTAAAACGCGTTTTCGCTCAAATGCGTGCGCGGGTGCTAAAAATAGCAGCATCGGCATGCTTAGCACGTCGTTTGGTAGAAATCCACGTGCGCGTTCTGCAAAAAGCACCATTTGCATGCACATCTTGTGGTTTTGCAGAAAACTTCATCCGCGTCTACCAAAAGATGCATGTGCATGCTTAAAACGCGTTTTCGCACAAATGCGTGCGCGGGTGCTAAAAAGAGCAGCATCGGCATGCTTAGCACGTCTTTTGGTAGAAATCTACGTGCGCGTTCTGCTAAAAGCACCATTTGCATGCACATCTTGTGGTTTTGCAGAAAACTTCATCCGCGTCTACCAAAAGATGCATGTGCATGTTTAAACGCGTTTTCGCACAAATCCGTGCGCGGGTGCTAAAAAGAGCAGCATCGGCATGCTTAGCACGTCGTTTGGTAGAAATCCACGTGCGCGTTCTGCCAAAAGCACCATTTGCATGCACATCTTGTGGTTTTGCAGAAAACTTCATCCGCGTCTACCAAAGATGCATGTGCATGCTTAAAACGCGTTTTCGCACAAATCCGTGCGCGGGTGCTAAAAAGAGCAGCATCGGCATGCTTAGCACGTCGTTTGGTAGAAATCCACGTGCGCGTTCTGCAAAAAGCACCATTTGCATGCACATCTTGTGGTTTTGCAGAAAACTTCATCCGCGTCTACCAAAAGATGCATGTGCATGCTTAAAACGCGTTTTCGCACAAATGCGTGCGCGGGTGCTAAAAAGAGCAGCATCGGCATGCTTAGCACGTGGTTTGGTAGAAATCCACGTGCGCGTTCTGCCAAAAGCACCATTTGCATGCACATCTTGTGGTTTTGCAGAAAACTTCATCCGCGTCTCCCAAAAGATGCATGTGCATGCTTAAAACGCGTTTTCGCACAAATGCGTGCGCGGGTGCTAAAAAGAGCAGCATCGGCATGCTTAGCACGTCGTTTGGTAGAAATCCACGAGCGCGTTCTGCAAAAAGCACCATTTGCATGCACATCTTGTGGTTTTGCAGAAAACTTCATCCGCGTCTACCAAAAGATGCATGTGCATGCTTAAAACGCGTTTTCGCACAAATGCGTGCGCGGGTGCTAAAAAGAGCAGCATCGGCATGCTTAGCACGTCGTTTGGTAGAAATCCACGTGCGCGTTCTGCCAAAAGCACCATTTGCATGCACATCTTGTGGTTTTGCAGAAAACTTCATCCGCGTCTACCAAAAGGTGGCATGTGCATGCTTAAAACGCGTTTTCGCACAAATCCGTGCGCGGGTGCTAAAAAGAGCAGCATCGGCATGCTTAGCACGTCGTTTGGTAGAAATCCACGTGCGCGTTCTGCAAAAAGCACCATTTGCATGCACATCTTGTGGTTTTGCAGAAAACTTCATCCGCGTCTACCAAAAGATGCATGTGCATGCTTAAAACGCGTTTTCGCACAAATGCGTGCGCGGGTGCTAAAAAGAGCAGCATCGGCATGCTTAGCACGTCGTTTGGTAGAAATCCACGAGCGCGTTCTGCAAAAAGCACCATTTGCATGCACATCTTGTGGTTTTGCAGAAAACTTCATCCGCGTCTACCAAAAGATGCATGTGCATGCTTAAAACGCGTTTTCGCACAAATCCGTGCGCGGGTGCTAAAAAGAGCAGCATCGGCATGCTTAGCACGTCGTTTGGTAGAAATCTACATGCGCGTTCTGCAAAAAGCACCATTTGCATGCACATCTTGCGGTTTTGCAGAAAACTTCATCCGCGTCTACCAAAAGATGCATGTGCATGCTTAAAACGCGTTTTCGCACAAATGCGTGCGCGGGTACTAAAAAGAGCAGCATCGGCATGCTTAGCACGTCGTTTGGTAGAAATCCACGTGCGCGTTCTGCCAAAAGCACCATTTGCATGCACATCTTGTGGTTTTGCAGAAAACTTCATCCGCGTCTCCCAAAAGATGCATGTGCATGCTTAAAACGCGTTTTCGCACAAATGCGTGCGCGGGTGCTAAAAAGAGCAGCATCGGCATGCTTAGCACGTCGTTTGGTAGAAATCCACGAGCGCGTTCTGCAAAAAGCACCATTTGCATGCACATCTTGTGGTTTTGCAGAAAACTTCATCCGCGTCTACCAAAAGATGCATGTGCATGCTTAAAACGCGTTTTCGCACAAATGCGTGCGCGGGTGCTAAAAAGAGCAGCATCGGCATGCTTAGCACGTCGTTTGGTAGAAATCCACGTGCGCGTTCTGCCAAAAGCACCATTTGCATGCACATCTTGTGGTTTTGCAGAAAACTTCATCCGCGTCTACCAAAAGGTGCATGTGCATGCTTAAAACGCGTTTTCGCACAAATCCGTGCGCGGGTGCTAAAAAGAGCAGCATCGGCATGCTTAGCACGTCGTTTGGTAGAAATCCACGTGCGCGTTCTGCAAAAAGCACCATTTGCATGCACATCTTGTGGTTTTGCAGAAAACTTCATCCGCGTCTACCAAAAGATGCATGTGCATGCTTAAAACGCGTTTTCGCACAAATGCGTGCGCGGGTGCTAAAAAGAGCAGCATCGGCATGCTTAGCACGTCGTTTGGTAGAAATCCACGAGCGCGTTCTGCAAAAAGCACCATTTGCATGCACATCTTGTGGTTTTGCAGAAAACTTCATCCGCGTCTACCAAAAGATGCATGTGCATGCTTAAAACGCGTTTTCGCACAAATCCGTGCGCGGGTGCTAAAAAGAGCAGCATCGGCATGCTTAGCACGTCGTTTGGTAGAAATCTACATGCGCGTTCTGCAAAAAGCACCATTTGCATGCACATCTTGCGGTTTTGCAGAAAACTTCATCCGCGTCTACCAAAAGATGCATGTGCATGCTTAAAACGCGTTTTCGCACAAATGCGTGCGCGGGTGCTAAAAAGAGCAGCATCGGCATGCTTAGCACGTCGTTTGGTAGAAATCCACGAGCGCGTTCTGCAAAAAGCACCATTTGCATGCACATCTTGTGGTTTTGCAGAAAACTTCATCCGCGTCTACCAAAAGATGCATGTGCATGCTTAATACGCGTTTTCGCACAAATGCGTGCGCGGGTGCTAAAAAGAGCAGCATCGGCATGCTTAGCACGTCGTTGGGTAGAAATCCACGTGCGCGTTCTGCCAAAAGCACCATTTGCATGCACATCTTGTGGTTTTGCAGAAAACTTCATCTGCGTCTACCAAAAGATGCATGTGCATGCTTAAAATGCGTTTTCGCACAAATCCGTGCGCGGGTGCTAAAAAGAGCAGCATCGGCATGCTTAGCACGTCGTTTGGTAGAAATCCACGTGCGCGTTCTGCAAAAAGCACCATTTGCATGCACATCTTGTGGTTTTCCAGAAAACTTCATCCGCGTCTACCAAAAGATGCATGTGCATGCTTAAAACGCGTTTTCGCACAAATGCGTGCGCGGGTGCTAAAAAGAGCAGCATCGGCATGCTTAGCACGTCGTTTGGTAGAAATCCACGAGCGCGCTCTGCAAAAAGCACCATTTGCATGCACATCTTGTGGTTTTGCAGAAAACTTCATCCGCGTCTACCAAAAGATGCATGTGCATGCTTAAAACGCGTTTTCGCACAAATGCGTGCGCGGGTGCTAAAAAGAGCAGCATCGGCATGCTTAGCACGTCGTTTGGTAGAAAAATCCACGTGCGCGTTCTGCAAAAAGCACCATTTGCATGCACATCTTGTGGTTTTGCAGAAAACTTCATCCGCGTCTACCAAAAGATGCATGTGCATGCTTAAAACGCGTTTTCGCACAAATGCGTGCGCGGGTGCTAAAAAGAGCAGCATCGGCATGCTTAGCACGTCGTTTGGTAGAAATCTACGTGCGCGTTCTGCCAAAAGCACCATTTGCATGCACATCTTGTGGTTTTGCAGAAAACTTCATCCGCGTCTACCAAAAGATGCATGTGCATGCTTAAAACGCGTTTTCGCACAAATCCGTGCGCGGGTGCTAAAAAGAGCAGCATCGGCATGCTTAGCACGTCGTTTGGTAGAAATCCACGTGCGCGTTCTGCAAAAAGCACCATTTGCATGCACATCTTGTGGTTTTGCAGAAAACTTCATCCGCGTCTATCAAAAGATGCATGTGCATGCTTAAAACGCGTTTTCGCACAAATGCGTGCGCGGGTGCTAAAAAGAGCAGCATCGGCATGCTTAGCACGTCGTTTGGTAGAAATCCACGTGCGCGTTCTGCCAAAAGCACCATTTGCATGCACATCTTGTGGTTTTGCAGAAAACTTCATGCGCGTCTACCAAAAGATGCATGTGCATGCTTAAAACGCGTTTTCGCACAAATGCGTGCGCGGGTGCTAAAAAGAGCAGCATCGGCATGCTTAGCACGTCGTTTGGTAGAAATCTACGTGCGCGTTCTGCCAAAAGCACCATTTGCATGCACATCTTGTGGTTTTGCAGAAAACTTCATCCGCGTCTACCAAAAGATGCATGTGCATGCTTAAAACGCGTTTTCGCACAAATCCGTGCGCGGGTGCTAAAAAGAGCAGCATCGGCATGCTTAGCACGTCGTTTGGTAGAAATCCACGTGCGCGTTCTGCAAAAAGCACCATTTGCATGCACATCTTGTGGTTTTGCAGAAAACTTCATCCGCGTCTACCAAAAGATGCATGTGCATGCTTAAAACGCGTTTTCGCACAAATGCGTGCGCGGGTGCTAAAAAGAGCAGCATCGGCATGCTTAGCACGTCGTTTGGTAGAAATCCACGTGCGCGTTCTGCCAAAAGCACCATTTGCATGCACATCTTGTGGTTTTGCAGAAAACTTCATCCGCGTCTACCAAAAGATGCATGTGCATGCTTAAAACGCGTTTTCGCACAAATGCGTGCGCGGGTGCTAAAAAGAGCAGCATCGGCATGCTTAGCACGTTGTTTGGTAGAAATCCACGTGCGCGTTCTGCAAAAAGCACCATTTGCATGCACATCTTGTGGTTTTGCAGAAAACTTCATCCGCGTCTACCAAAAGATGCATGTGCATGGTTAAAACGCGTTTTCGCACAAATGCGTGCGCGGGTGCTAAAAAGAGCAGCATCGGCATGCTTAGCACGTCGTTTGGTAGAAATCCACGTGCGCGTTCTGCAAAAAGCACCATTTGCATGCACATCTTGTGGTTTTGCAGAAAACTTCATCCGCGTCTACCAAAAGATGCATGTGCATGCTTAAAACGTGTTTTCGCACAAATGCGTGCGCGGGTGCTAAAAATAGCAGCATCGGCATGCTTAGCACGTCGTTTGGTAGAAATCCACGTGCGCGTTCTGCAAAAAGCACCATTTGCATGCACATCTTGTGGTTTTGCAGAAAACTTCATCCGCGTCTACCAAAAGATGCATGTGCATGCTTAAAACGCGTTTTCGCACAAATGCGTGCGCGGGTGCTAAAAAGAGCAGCATCGGCATGCTTAGCACGTCGTTTGGTAGAAATCTACGTGCGCGTTCTGCCAAAAGCACCATTTGCATGCACATCTTGTGGTTTTGCAGAAAACTTCATCCGCGTCTACCAAAAGATGCATGTGCATGCTTAAAACGCGTTTTCGCACAAATCCGTGCGCGGGTGCTAAAAAGAGCAGCATCGGCATGCTTAGCACGTCGTTTGGTAGAAATCCACGTGCGCGTTCTGCAAAAAGCACCATTTGCATGCACATCTTGTGGTTTTACAGAAAACTTCATCCGCGTCTATCAAAAGATGCATGTGCATGCTTAAAACGCGTTTTCGCACAAATGCGTGCGCGGGTGCTAAAAAGAGCAGCATCGGCATGCTTAGCACTTTGTTTGGTAGAAATCCACGTGCGCGTTCTGCCAAAAGCACCATTTGCATGCACATCTTGTGGTTTTGCAGAAAACTTCATCCGCGTCTACCAAAAGATGCATGTGCATGCTTAAAACGCGTTTTCGCACAAATCCGTGCGCGGGTGCTAAAAAGAGCAGCATCGGCAAGCTTAGCACGTCGTTTGGTAGAAATCCACGTGCGCGTTCTGCAAAAAGCACCATTTGCATGCACATCTTGTGGTTTTGCAGAAAACTTCATCCGCGTCTACCAAAAGATGCATGTGCATGCTTAAAACGCGTTTTCGCACAAATGCGTGCGCGGGTGCTAAAAAGAGCAGCATCGGCATGCTTAGCACGTCGTTTGGTAGAAATCCACGTGCGCGTTCTGCAAAAAGCACCATTTGCATGCACATCTTGTGGTTTTGCAGAAAACTTCATCCGCGTCTACCAAAAGATGCATGTGCATGCTTAAAACGTGTTTTCGCACAAATGCGTGCGCGGGTGCTAAAAATAGCAGCATCGGCATGCTTAGCACGTCGTTTGGTAGAAATCCACGTGCGCGTTCTGCAAAAAGCACCATTTGCATGCACATCTTGTGGTTTTGCAGAAAACTTCATCCACGTCTACCAAAAGATGCATGTGCATGCTTAAAACGCGTTTTCGCACAAATGCGTGCGCGGGTGCTAAAAAGAGCAGCATCGGCATGCTTAGCACGTCGTTTGGTAGAAATCTACGTGCGCGTTCTGCCAAAAGCACCATTTGCTTGCACATCTTGTGGTTTTGCAGAAAACTTCATCCGCGTCTACCAAAAGATGCATGTGCATGCTTAAAACGCGTTTTCGCACAAATCCGTGCGCGGGTGCTAAAAAGAGCAGCATCGGCATGCTTAGCACGTCGTTTGGTAGAAATCCACGTGCGCGTTCTGCAAAAAGCACCATTTGCATGCACATCTTGTGGTTTTGCAGAAAACTTCATCCGCGTCTATCAAAAGATGCATGTGCATGCTTAAAACGCGTTTTCGCACAAATGCGTGCGCGGGTGCTAAAAAGAGCAGCATCGGCATGCTTAGCACGTCGTTTGGTAGAAATCCACGTGCGCGTTCTGCCAAAAGCACCATTTGCATGCACATCTTGTGGTTTTGCAGAAAACTTCATCCGCGTCTACCAAAAGATGCATGTGCATGCTTAAAACGCGTTTTCGCACAAATCCGTGCGCGGGTGCTAAAAAGAGCAGCATCGGCAAGCTTAGCACGTCGTTTGGTAGAAATCCACGTGCGCGTTCTGCAAAAAGCACCATTTGCATGCACATCTTGTGGTTTTGCAGAAAACTTCATCCGCGTCTACCAAAAGATGCATGTGCATGCTTAAAACGCGTTTTCGCACAAATGCGTGCGCGGGTGCTAAAAAGAGCAGCATCGGCATGCTTAGCACGTCGTTTGGTAGAAATCCACGTGCGCGTTCTGCAAAAAGCACCATTTGCATGCACATCTTGTGGTTTTGCAGAAAACTTCATCCGCGTCTACCAAAAGATGCATGTGCATGCTTAAAACGCGTTTTCGCACAAATGCGTGCGCGGGTGCTAAAAAGAGCAGCATCGGCATGCTTAGCACGTCGTTTGGTAGAAATCCACGTGCGCGTTCTGCCAAAAGCACCATTTGCATGCACATCTTGTGGTTTTGCAGAAAACTTCATCCGCGTCTACCAAAAGATGCATGTGCATGCTTAAAACGTGTTTTCGCACAAATGCGTGCGCGGGTGCTAAAAATAGCAGCATCGGCATGCTTAGCACGTCGTTTGGTAGAAATCCACGTGCGCGTTCTGCAAAAAGCACCATTTGCATGCACATCTTGTGGTTTTGCAGAAAACTTCATCCGCGTCTACCAAAAGATGCATGTGCATGCTTAAAACGCGTTTTCGCACAAATGCGTGCGCGGGTGCTAAAAAGAGCAGCATCGGCATGCTTAGCACGTCGTTTGGTAGAAATCTACGTGCGCGTTCTGCCAAAAGCACCATTTGCATGCACATCTTGTGGTTTTGCAGAAAACTTCATCCGCGTCTACCAAAAGATGCATGTGCATGCTTAAAACGCGTTTTCGCACAAATCCGTGCGCGGGTGCTAAAAAGAGCAGCATCGGCATGCTTAGCACGTCGTTTGGTAGAAATCCACGTGCGCGTTCTGCAAAAAGCACCATTTGCATGCACATCTTGTGGTTTTACAGAAAACTTCATCCGCGTCTATCAAAAGATGCATGTGCATGCTTAAAACGCGTTTTCGCACAAATGCGTGCGCGGGTGCTAAAAAGAGCAGCATCGGCATGCTTAGCACTTTGTTTGGTAGAAATCCACGTGCGCGTTCTGCCAAAAGCACCATTTGCATGCACATCTTGTGGTTTTGCAGAAAACTTCATCCGCGTCTACCAAAAGATGCATGTGCATGCTTAAAACGCGTTTTCGCACAAATCCGTGCGCGGGTGCTAAAAAGAGCAGCATCGGCAAGCTTAGCACGTCGTTTGGTAGAAATCCACGTGCGCGTTCTGCAAAAAGCACCATTTGCATGCACATCTTGTGGTTTTGCAGAAAACTTCATCCGCGTCTACCAAAAGATGCATGTGCATGCTTAAAACGCGTTTTCGCACAAATGCGTGCGCGGGTGCTAAAAAGAGCAGCATCGGCATGCTTAGCACGTCGTTTGGTAGAAATCCACGTGCGCGTTCTGCAAAAAGCACCATTTGCATGCACATCTTGTGGTTTTGCAGAAAACTTCATCCGCGTCTACCAAAAGATGCATGTGCATGCTTAAAACGTGTTTTCGCACAAATGCGTGCGCGGGTGCTAAAAATAGCAGCATCGGCATGCTTAGCACGTCGTTTGGTAGAAATCCACGTGCGCGTTCTGCAAAAAGCACCATTTGCATGCACATCTTGTGGTTTTGCAGAAAACTTCATCCACGTCTACCAAAAGATGCATGTGCATGCTTAAAACGCGTTTTCGCACAAATGCGTGCGCGGGTGCTAAAAAGAGCAGCATCGGCATGCTTAGCACGTCGTTTGGTAGAAATCTACGTGCGCGTTCTGCCAAAAGCACCATTTGCTTGCACATCTTGTGGTTTTGCAGAAAACTTCATCCGCGTCTACCAAAAGATGCATGTGCATGCTTAAAACGCGTTTTCGCACAAATCCGTGCGCGGGTGCTAAAAAGAGCAGCATCGGCATGCTTAGCACGTCGTTTGGTAGAAATCCACGTGCGCGTTCTGCAAAAAGCACCATTTGCATGCACATCTTGTGGTTTTGCAGAAAACTTCATCCGCGTCTATCAAAAGATGCATGTGCATGCTTAAAACGCGTTTTCGCACAAATGCGTGCGCGGGTGCTAAAAAGAGCAGCATCGGCATGCTTAGCACGTCGTTTGGTAGAAATCCACGTGCGCGTTCTGCCAAAAGCACCATTTGCATGCACATCTTGTGGTTTTGCAGAAAACTTCATCCGCGTCTACCAAAAGATGCATGTGCATGCTTAAAACGCGTTTTCGCACAAATCCGTGCGCGGGTGCTAAAAAGAGCAGCATCGGCAAGCTTAGCACGTCGTTTGGTAGAAATCCACGTGCGCGTTCTGCAAAAAGCACCATTTGCATGCACATCTTGTGGTTTTGCAGAAAACTTCATCCGCGTCTACCAAAAGATGCATGTGCATGCTTAAAACGCGTTTTCGCACAAATGCGTGCGCGGGTGCTAAAAAGAGCAGCATCGGCATGCTTAGCACGTCGTTTGGTAGAAATCCACGTGCGCGTTCTGCAAAAAGCACCATTTGCATGCACATCTTGTGGTTTTGCAGAAAACTTCATCCGCGTCTACCAAAAGATGCATGTGCATGCTTAAAACGCGTTTTCGCACAAATGCGTGCGCGGGTGCTAAAAACAGCAGCATCAGCATGCTTAGCACGTCGTTTGGTAGAAATCCACGTGCGCGTTCTGCCAAAAGCACCATTTGCATGCACATCTTGGGGTTTTGCAGAAAACTTCATCCGCGTCTACCAAAAGATGCATGTGCACGCTTAAAACGCGTTTTCGCACAAATCCGTGCGCGGGTGCTAAAAAGAGCAGCATCGGCATGCTTAGCACGTCGTTTGGTAGAAATCCACGTGCGCGTTCTGCAAAAAGCACCATTTGCATGCACATCTTGTGGTTTTGCAGAAAACTTCATCCGCGTCTACCAAAAGGTGCATGTGCATGCTTAAAACGCGTTTTCGCACAAATCCGTGCGCGGGTGCTAAAAAGAGCAGCATCGGCATGCTTAGCACGTCGTTTGGTAGAAATCCACGTGCGCGTTCTGCAAAAAGCACCATTTGCATGCACATCTTGTATTTTGCAGAAAACTTTATCCGCGTCTACCAAAAGATGCATGTGCATGCTTAAAACGCGTTTTCGCATAAATGCGTGCGCGGGTGCTAAAAAGAGCAGCATCGGCATGCTTAGCACGTCGTTTGGTAGAAATCCACGAGCGCGTTCTGCAAAAAGCACCATTTGCATGCACATCTTGTGGTTTTGCAGAAAACTTCATCCCCGTCTACCAAAAGATGGATGTGCATGCTTAAAACGCGTTTTCGCACAAATGCGTGCGCGGGTGCTAAAAAGAGCAGCATCGGCATGCTTAGCACGTCGTTTGGTAGAAATCCACGTGCGCGTTCTGCCAAAAGCACCATTTGCATGCACATCTTGTGGTTTTGCAGAAAACTTCATCCGCGTCTACCAAAAGATGCATGTGCATGCTTAAAACGCGTTTTCGCACAAATCCGTGCGCGGGTGCTAAAAAGAGCAGCATCGGCATGCTTAGCACGTCGTTTGGTAGAAATCCACGTGCGCGTTCTGCAAAAAGCACCATTTGCATGCACATCTTGTGGTTTTGCAGAAAACTTCATCCGCGTCTACCAAAAGATGCATGTGCATGCTTAAAACGCGTTTTCGCACAAATCCCTGCGCGGGTGCTAAAAAGAGCAGCATCGGCATGCTTAGCACGTCGTTTGGTAGAAATCCACGTGCGCGTTCTGCAAAAAGCACCATTTGCATGCACATCTTGTGGTTTTGCAGAAAACTTCATCCGCGTCTACCAAAAGATGCATGTGCATGCTTAAAACGCGTTTTCGCACAAATCCGTGCGCGGGTGCTAAAAAGAGCAGCATCGGCAAGCTTAGCACGTCGTTTGGTAGAAATCCACGTGCGCGTTCTGCAAAAAGCACCATTTGCATGCACATCTTGTGGTTTTGCAGAAAACTTCATCCGCGTCTACCAAAAGATGCATGTGCATGCTTAAAACGCGTTTTCGCACAAATGCGTGCGCGGGTGCTAAAAAGAGCAGCATCGGCATGCTTAGCACGTCGTTTGGTAGAAATCCACGTGCGCGTTCTGCAAAAAGCACCATTTGCATGCACATCTTGTGGTTTTGCAGAAAACTTCCTCCGCGTCTACCAAAAGATGCATGTGCATGCTTAAAACGTGTTTTCGCACAAATGCGTGCGCGGGTGCTAAAAATAGCAGCATCGGCATGCTTAGCACGTCGTTTGGTAGAAATCCACGTGCGCGTTCTGCAAAAAGCACCATTTGCATGCACATCTTGTGGTTTTGCAGAAAACTTCATCCACGTCTACCAAAAGATGCATGTGCATGCTTAAAACGCGTTTTCGCACAAATGCGTGCGCGGGTGCTAAAAAGAGCAGCATCGGCATGCTTAGCACGTCGTTTGGTAGAAATCTACGTGCACGTTCTGCCAAAAGCACCATTTGCTTGCACATCTTGTGGTTTTGCAGAAAACTTCATCCGCGTCTACCAAAAGATGCATGTGCATGCTTAAAACGCGTTTTCGCACAAATCCGTGCGCGGGTGCTAAAAAGAGCAGCATCGGCATGCTTAGCACGTCGTTTGGTAGAAATCCACGTGCGCGTTCTGCAAAAAGCACCATTTGCATGCACATCTTGTGGTTTTGCAGAAAACTTCATCCGCGTCTATCAAAAGATGCATGTGCATGCTTAAAACGCGTTTTCGCACAAATGCGTGCGCGGGTGCTAAAAAGAGCAGCATCGGCATGCTTAGCACGTCGTTTGGTAGAAATCCACGTGCGCGTTCTGCCAAAAGCACCATTTGCATGCACATCTTGTGGTTTTGCAGAAAACTTCATCCGCGTCTACCAAAAGATGCATGTGCATGCTTAAAACGCGTTTTCGCACAAATCCGTGCGCGGGTGCTAAAAAGAGCAGCATCGGCAAGCTTAGCACGTCGTTTGGTAGAAATCCACGTGCGCGTTCTGCAAAAAGCACCATTTGCATGCACATCTTGTGGTTTTGCAGAAAACTTCATCCGCGTCTACCAAAAGATGCATGTGCATGCTTAAAACGCGTTTTCGCACAAATGCGTGCGCGGGTGCTAAAAAGAGCAGCATCGGCATGCTTAGCACGTCGTTTGGTAGAAATCCACGTGCGCGTTCTGCAAAAAGCACCATTTGCATGCACATCTTGTGGTTTTGCAGAAAACTTCATCCGCGTCTACCAAAAGATGCATGTGCATGCTTAAAACGCGTTTTCGCACAAATGCGTGCGCGGGTGCTAAAAACAGCAGCATCGGCATGCTTAGCACGTCGTTTGGTAGAAATCCACGTGCGCGTTCTGCCAAAAGCACCATTTGCATGCACATCTTGGGGTTTTGCAGAAAACTTCATCCGCGTCTACCAAAAGATGCATGTGCACGCTTAAAACGCGTTTTCGCACAAATCCGTGCGCGGGTGCTAAAAAGAGCAGCATCGGCATGCTTAGCACGTCGTTTGGTAGAAATCCACGTGCGCGTTCTGCAAAAAGCACCATTTGCATGCACATCTTGTGGTTTTGCAGAAAACTTCATCCGCGTCTACCAAAAGGTGTATGTGCATGCTTAAAACGCGTTTTCGCACAAATCCGTGCGCGGGTGCTAAAAAGAGCAGCATCGGCATGCTTAGCACGTCGTTTGGTAGAAATCCACGTGCGCGTTCTGCAAAAAGCACCATTTGCATGCACATCTTGTATTTTGCAGAAAACTTCATCCGCGTCTACCAAAAGATGCATGTGCATGCTTAAAACGCGTTTTCGCATAAATGCGTGCGCGGGTGCTAAAAAGAGCAGCATCGGCATGCTTAGCACGTCGTTTGGTAGAAATCCACGAGCGCGTTCTGCAAAAAGCACCATTTGCATGCACATCTTGTGGTTTTGCAGAAAACTTCATCCCCGTCTACCAAAAGATGGATGTGCATGCTTAAAACGCGTTTTCGCACAAATGCGTGCGCGGGTGCTAAAAAGAGCAGCATCGGCATGCTTAGCACGTCGTTTGGTAGAAATCCACGTGCGCGTTCTGCCAAAAGCACCATTTGCATGCACATCTTGTGGTTTTGCAGAAAACTTCATCCGCGTCTACCAAAAGATGCATGTGCATGCTTAAAACGCGTTTTCGCACAAATCCGTGCGCGGGTGCTAAAAAGAGCAGCATCGGCATGCTTAGCACGTCGTTTGGTAGAAATCCACGTGCGCGTTCTGCAAAAAGCACCATTTGCATGCACATCTTGTGGTTTTGCAGAAAACTTCATCCGCGTCTACCAAAAGATGCATGTGCATGCTTAAAACGCGTTTTCGCACAAATGCGTGCGCGGGTGCTAAAAAGAGCAGCATCGGCATGCTTAGCACGTCGTTTGGTAGAAATCCACGTGCGCGTTCTGCCAAAAGCACCATTTGCATGCACATCTTGTGGTTTTGCAGAAAACTTATTCCGCGTCTACCAAAAGATGCATGTGCATGCTTAAAACGCGTTTTCGCACAAATCCGTGCGCGGGTGCTAAAAAGAGCAGCATCGGCAAGCTTAGCACGTCGTTTGGTAGAAATCCACGAGCGCGTTCTGCAAAAAGCACCATTTGCATGCACATCTTGTGGTTTTGCAGAAAACTTCATCCCCGTCTACCAAAAGATGGATGTGCATGCTTAAAACGCGTTTTCGCACAAATGCGTGCGCGGGTGCTAAAAAGAGCAGCATCGGCATGCTTAGCACGTCGTTTGGTAGAAATCCACGTGCGCGTTCTGCCAAAAGCACCATTTGCATGCACATCTTGTGGTTTTGCAGAAAACTTCATCCGCGTCTACCAAAAGATGCATGTGCATGCTTAAAACGCGTTTTCGCACAAATCCGTGCGCGGGTGCTAAAAAGAGCAGCATCGGCATGCTTAGCACGTCGTTTGGTAGAAATCCACGTGCGCGTTCTGCAAAAAGCACCATTTGCATGCACATCTTGTATTTTGCAGAAAACTTCATCCGCGTCTACCAAAAGATGCATGTGCATGCTTAAAACGCGTTTTCGCATAAATGCGTGCGCGGGTGCTAAAAAGAGCAGCATCGGCATGCTTAGCACGTCGTTTGGTAGAAATCCACGAGCGCGTTCTGCAAAAAGCACCATTTGCATGCACATCTTGTGGTTTTGCAGAAAACTTCATCCCCGTCTACCAAAAGATGGATGTGCATGCTTAAAACGCGTTTTCGCACAAATGCGTGCGCGGGTGCTAAAAAGAGCAGCATCGGCATGCTTAGCACGTCGTTTGGTAGAAATCCACGTGCGCGTTCTGCCAAAAGCACCATTTGCATGCACATCTTGTGGTTTTGCAGAAAACTTCATCCGCGTCTACCAAAAGATGCATGTGCATGCTTAAAACGCGTTTTCGCACAAATCCGTGCGCGGGTGCTAAAAAGAGCAGCATCGGCATGCTTAGCACGTCGTTTGGTAGAAATCCACGTGCGCGTTCTGCAAAAAGCACCATTTGCATGCACATCTTGTGGTTTTGCAGAAAACTTCATCCGCGTCTACCAAAAGATGCATGTGCATGCTTAAAATGCGTTTTCGCACAAATGCGTGCGCGGGTGCTAAAAAGAGCAGCATCGGCATGCTTAGCACGTCGTTTGGTAGAAATCCACGTGCGCGTTCTGCCAAAAGCACCATTTGCATGCACATCTTGTGGTTTTGCAGAAAACTTATTCCGCGTCTACCAAAAGATGCATGTGCATGCTTAAAACGCGTTTTCGCACAAATCCGTGCGCGGGTGCTAAAAAGAGCAGCATCGGCAAGCTTAGCACGTCGTTTGGTAGAAATCCAGGTTCGCGTTCTGCAAAAAGCACCATTTGCATGCACATCTTGTGGTTTTGCAGAAAACTTCATCCGCGTCTACCAAAAGATGCATGTGCATGCTTAAAACGCGTTTTCGCACAAATGCGTGCGCGGGTGCTAAAAAGAGCAGCATCGGCATGCTTAGCACGTCGTTTGGTAGAAATCCACGTGCGCGTTCTGCCAAAAGCACCATTTGCATGCACATCTTGTGGTTTTGCAGAAAACTTCATCCGCGTCTACCAAAAGATGCATGTGCGTGCTTAAAACGCGTTTTCGCACAAATCCGTGCGCGGGTGCTATAAAGAGCAGCATCGGCAAGCTTAGCACGTCGTTTGGTAGAAATCCACGTGCGCGTTCTGCAAAAAGCACCATTTGCATGCACATCTTGTGGTTTTGCAGAAAACTTCATCCGCGTCTACCAAAAGATGCATGTGCATGCTTAAAACGCGTTTTCGCACAAATGCGTGCGCGGGTGCTAAAAAGAGCAGCATCGGCATGCTTAGCACGTCGTTTGGTAGAAGTCCACGTGCGCGTTCTGCAAAAAGCACCATTTGCATGCACATCTTGTGGTTTTGCAGAAAACTTCATCCGCGTCTACCGAAAGATGCATGTGCATGCTTAAAACGCGTTTTCGCACAAATGCGTGCGCGGGTGCTAAAAAGAGCAGCATCGGCATTCTTAGCACGTCGTTTGGTAGAAATCCACGTGCGCGTTCTGCCAAAAGCACCATTTGCATGCACATCTTGTGGTTTTGCAGAAAACTTCATCCGCGTCTACCAAAAGATGCATGTGCATGCTTAAAACGCGTTTTCGCACAAATCCCTGCGCGGGTGCTAAAAAGAGCAGCATCGGCATGCTTAGCACGTCGTTTGGTAGAAATCCACGTGCGCGTTCTGCAAAAAGCACCATTTGCATGCACATCTTGTGGTTTTGCAGAAAACTTCATCCGCGTCTACCAAAAGATGCATGTGCATGCTTAAAACGCGTTTTCGCACAAATGCGTGCGCGGGTGCTAAAAAGAGCAGCATCGGCATGCTTAGCACGTCGTTTGGTAGAAATCCACGTGCGCGTTCTGCAAAAAGCACCATTTGCATGCACATCTTGTGGTTTTGCAGAAAACTTCATCGGCGTCTACCAAAAGATGCATGTGCATGCTTAAAACGCGTTTTCGCACAAATGCGTGCGCGGGTGCTAAAAAGAGCAGCATCGGCATGCTTAGCACGTCGTTTGGTAGAAATCCACATGCGCGTTCTGCCAAAAGCACCATTTGCATGCACATCTTGTGGTTTTGCAGAAAACTTCATCCGCGTCTACCAAAAGATGCATGTGCATGCTTAAAACGCGTTTTCGCACAAATCCGTGCGCGGGTGCTAAAAAGAGCAGCATCGGCATGCTTAGCACGTCGTTTGGTAGAAATCCACGTGCGCGTTCTGCAAAAAGCACCATTTGCATGCACATCTTGTGGTTTTGCAGAAAACTTCATCCGCGTCTACCAAAAGATGCATGTGCATGCTTAAAACGCGTTTTCGCACAAATGCGTGCGCGGGTGCTAAAAAGAGCAGCATCGGCATGCTTAGCACGTCGTTTGGTAGAAATCCACGTGCGCGTTCTGCAAAAAGCACCATTTGCATGCACATCTTGTGGTTTTGCAGAAAACTTCATCGGCGTCTACCAAAAGATGCATGTGCATGCTTAAAACGCGTTTTCGCACAAATGCGTGCGCGGGTGCTAAAAAGAGCAGCATCGGCATGCTTAGCACGTCGTTTGGTAGAAATCCACATGCGCGTTCTGCCAAAAGCACCATTTGCATGCACATCTTGTGGTTTTGCAGAAAACTTCATCCGCGTCTACCAAAAGATGCATGTGCATGCTTAAAACGCGTTTTCGCACAAATCCGTGCGCGGGTGCTAAAAAGAGCAGCATCGGCATGCTTAGCACGTCGTTTGGTAGAAATCCACGTGCGCGTTCTGCAAAAAGCACCATTTGCATGCACATCTTGTGGTTTTGCAGAAAACTTCATCCGCGTCTACCAAAAGATGCATGTGCATGCTTAAAACGCGTTTTCGCACAAATCCGTGCGCGGGTGCTAAAAAGAGCAGCATCGGCAAGCTTAGCACGTCGTTTGGTAGAAATCCAGGTTCGCGTTCTGCAAAAAGCACCATTTGCATGCACATCTTGTGGTTTTGCAGAAAACTTCATCCGCGTCTACCAAAAGATGCATGTGCATGCTTAAAACGCGTTTTCGCACAAATGCGTGCGCGGGTGCTAAAAAGAGCAGCATCGGCATGCTTAGCACGTCGTTTGGTAGAAATCCACGTGCGCGTTCTGCCAAAAGCACCATTTGCATGCACATCTTGTGGTTTTGCAGAAAACTTCATCCGCGTCTACCAAAAGATGCATGTGCGTGCTAAAAACGCGTTTTCGCACAAATCCGTGCGCGGGTGCTATAAAGAGCAGCATCGGCAAGCTTAGCACGTCGTTTGGTAGAAATCCACGTGCGCGTTCTGCAAAAAGCACCATTTGCATGCACATCTTGTGGTTTTGCAGAAAACTTCATCCGCGTCTACCAAAAGATGCATGTGCATGCTTAAAACGCGTTTTCGCACAAATGCGTGCGCGGGTGCTAAAAAGAGCAGCATCGGCATGCTTAGCACGTCGTTTGGTAGAAGTCCACGTGCGCGTTCTGCAAAAAGCACCATTTGCATGCACATCTTGTGGTTTTGCAGAAAACTTCATCCGCGTCTACCGAAAGATGCATGTGCATGCTTAAAACGCGTTTTCGCACAAATGCGTGCGCGGGTGCTAAAAAGAGCAGCATCGGCATTCTTAGCACGTCGTTTGGTAGAAATCCACGTGCGCGTTCTGCCAAAAGCACCATTTGCATGCACATCTTGTGGTTTTGCAGAAAACTTCATCCGCGTCTACCAAAAGATGCATGTGCATGCTTAAAACGCGTTTTCGCACAAATCCCTGCGCGGGTGCTAAAAAGAGCAGCATCGGCATGCTTAGCACGTCGTTTGGTAGAAATCCACGTGCGCGTTCTGCAAAAAGCACCATTTGCATGCACATCTTGTGGTTTTGCAGAAAACTTCATCCGCGTCTACCAAAAGATGCATGTGCATGCTTAAAACGCGTTTTCGCACAAATGCGTGCGCGGGTGCTAAAAAGAGCAGCATCGGCATGCTTAGCACGTCGTTTGGTAGAAATCCACGTGCGCGTTCTGCAAAAAGCACCATTTGCATGCACATCTTGTGGTTTTGCAGAAAACTTCATCGGCGTCTACCAAAAGATGCATGTGCATGCTTAAAACGCGTTTTCGCACAAATGCGTGCGCGGGTGCTAAAAAGAGCAGCATCGGCATGCTTAGCACGTCGTTTGGTAGAAATCCACATGCGCGTTCTGCCAAAAGCACCATTTGCATGCACATCTTGTGGTTTTGCAGAAAACTTCATCCGCGTCTACCAAAAGATGCATGTGCATGCTTAAAACGCGTTTTCGCACAAATGCGTGCGCGGGTGCTAAAAAGAGCAGCATCGGCATGCTTAGCACGTCGTTTGGTAGAAGTCCACGTGCGCGTTCTGCAAAAAGCACCATTTGCATGCACATCTTGTGGTTTTGCAGAAAACTTCATCCGCGTCTACCAAAAGATGCATGTGCATGCTTAAAACGCGTTTTCGCACAAATGCGTGCGCGGGTGCTAAAAAGAGCAGCATCGGCATGCTTAGCACGTCGTTTGGTAGAAGTCCACGTGCGCGTTCTGCAAAAAGCACCATTTGCATGCACATCTTGTGGTTTTGCAGAAAACTTCATCCGCGTCTACCGAAAGATGCATGTGCATGCTTAAAACGCGTTTTCGCACAAATGCGTGCGCGGGTGCTAAAAAGAGCAGCATCGGCATTCTTAGCACGTCGTTTGGTAGAAATCCACGTGCGCGTTCTGCCAAAAGCACCATTTGCATGCACATCTTGTGGTTTTGCAGAAAACTTCATCCGCGTCTACCAAAAGATGCATGTGCATGCTTAAAACGCGTTTTCGCACAAATCCCTGCGCGGGTGCTAAAAAGAGCAGCATCGGCATGCTTAGCACGTCGTTTGGTAGAAATCCACGTGCGCGTTCTGCAAAAAGCACCATTTGCATGCACATCTTGTGGTTTTGCAGAAAACTTCATCCGCGTCTACCAAAAGATGCATGTGCATGCTTAAAACGCGTTTTCGCACAAATCCGTGCGCGGGTGCTAAAAAGAGCAGCATCGGCAAGCTTAGCACGTCGTTTGGTAGAAATCCAGGTTCGCGTTCTGCAAAAAGCACCATTTGCATGCACATCTTGTGGTTTTGCAGAAAACTTCATCCGCGTCTACCAAAAGATGCATGTGCATGCTTAAAACGCGTTTTCGCACAAATGCGTGCGCGGGTGCTAAAAAGAGCAGCATCGGCATGCTTAGCACGTCGTTTGGTAGAAATCCACGTGCGCGTTCTGCCAAAAGCACCATTTGCATGCACATCTTGTGGTTTTGCAGAAAACTTCATCCGCGTCTACCAAAAGATGCATGTGCGTGCTTAAAACGCGTTTTCGCACAAATCCGTGCGCGGGTGCTATAAAGAGCAGCATCGGCAAGCTTAGCACGTCGTTTGGTAGAAATCCACGTGCGCGTTCTGCAAAAAGCACCATTTGCATGCACATCTTGTGGTTTTGCAGAAAACTTCATCCGCGTCTACCAAAAGATGCATGTGCATGCTTAAAACGCGTTTTCGCACAAATGCGTGCGCGGGTGCTAAAAAGAGCAGCATCGGCATGCTTAGCACGTCGTTTGGTAGAAGTCCACGTGCGCGTTCTGCAAAAAGCACCATTTGCATGCACATCTTGTGGTTTTGCAGAAAACTTCATCCGCGTCTACCGAAAGATGCATGTGCATGCTTAAAACGCGTTTTCGCACAAATGCGTGCGCGGGTGCTAAAAAGAGCAGCATCGGCATTCTTAGCACGTCGTTTGGTAGAAATCCACGTGCGCGTTCTGCCAAAAGCACCATTTGCATGCACATCTTGTGGTTTTGCAGAAAACTTCATCCGCGTCTACCAAAAGATGCATGTGCATGCTTAAAACGCGTTTTCGCACAAATCCCTGCGCGGGTGCTAAAAAGAGCAGCATCGGCATGCTTAGCACGTCGTTTGGTAGAAATCCACGTGCGCGTTCTGCAAAAAGCACCATTTGCATGCACATCTTGTGGTTTTGCAGAAAACTTCATCCGCGTCTACCAAAAGATGCATGTGCATGCTTAAAACGCGTTTTCGCACAAATGCGTGCGCGGGTGCTAAAAAGAGCAGCATCGGCATGCTTAGCACGTCGTTTGGTAGAAATCCACGTGCGCGTTCTGCAAAAAGCACCATTTGCATGCACATCTTGTGGTTTTGCAGAAAACTTCATCGGCGTCTACCAAAAGATGCATGTGCATGCTTAAAACGCGTTTTCGCACAAATGCGTGCGCGGGTGCTAAAAAGAGCAGCATCGGCATGCTTAGCACGTCGTTTGGTAGAAATCCACATGCGCGTTCTGCCAAAAGCACCATTTGCATGCACATCTTGTGGTTTTGCAGAAAACTTCATCCGCGTCTACCAAAAGATGCATGTGCATGCTTAAAACGCGTTTTCGCACAAATGCGTGCGCGGGTGCTAAAAAGAGCAGCATCGGCATGCTTAGCACGTCGTTTGGTAGAAGTCCACGTGCGCGTTCTGCAAAAAGCACCATTTGCATGCACATCTTGTGGTTTTGCAGAAAACTTCATCCGCGTCTACCAAAAGATGCATGTGCATGCTTAAAACGCGTTTTCGCACAAATGCGTGCGCGGGTGCTAAAAAGAGCAGCATCGGCATGCTTAGCACGTCGTTTGGTAGAAGTCCACGTGCGCGTTCTGCAAAAAGCACCATTTGCATGCACATCTTGTGGTTTTGCAGAAAACTTCATCCGCGTCTACCGAAAGATGCATGTGCATGCTTAAAACGCGTTTTCGCACAAATGCGTGCGCGGGTGCTAAAAAGAGCAGCATCGGCATTCTTAGCACGTCGTTTGGTAGAAATCCACGTGCGCGTTCTGCCAAAAGCACCATTTGCATGCACATCTTGTGGTTTTGCAGAAAACTTCATCCGCGTCTACCAAAAGATGCATGTGCATGCTTAAAACGCGTTTTCGCACAAATCCCTGCGCGGGTGCTAAAAAGAGCAGCATCGGCATGCTTAGCACGTCGTTTGGTAGAAATCCACGTGCGCGTTCTGCAAAAAGCACCATTTGCATGCACATCTTGTGGTTTTGCAGAAAACTTCATCCGCGTCTACCAAAAGATGCATGTGCATGCTTAAAACGCGTTTTCGCACAAATGCGTGCGCGGGTGCTAAAAAGAGCAGCATCGGCATGCTTAGCACGTCGTTTGGTAGAAATCCACGTGCGCGTTCTGCAAAAAGCACCATTTGCATGCACATCTTGTGGTTTTGCAGAAAACTTCATCGGCGTCTACCAAAAGATGCATGTGCATGCTTAAAACGCGTTTTCGCACAAATGCGTGCGCGGGTGCTAAAAAGAGCAGCATCGGCATGCTTAGCACGTCGTTTGGTAGAAATCCACATGCGCGTTCTGCCAAAAGCACCATTTGCATGCACATCTTGTGGTTTTGCAGAAAACTTCATCCGCGTCTACCAAAAGATGCATGTGCATGCTTAAAACGCGTTTTCGCACAAATCCGTGCGCGGGTGCTAAAAAGAGCAGCATCGGCATGCTTAGCACGTCGTTTGGTAGAAATCCACGTGCGCGTTCTGCAAAAAGCACCATTTGCATGCACATCTTGTGGTTTTGCAGAAAACTTCATCCGCGTCTACCAAAAGATGCATGTGCATGCTTAAAACGCGTTTTCGCACAAATGCGTGCGCGGGTGCTAAAAAGAGCAGCATCGGCATGCTTAGCACGTCGTTTGGTAGAAATCCACGTGCGCGTTCTGCAAAAAGCACCATTTGCATGCACATCTTATGGTTTTGCAGAAAACTTCATCGGCGTCTACCAAAAGATGCATGTGCATGCTTAAAACGCGTTTTCGCACAAATGCGTGCGCGGGTGCTAAAAAGAGCAGCATCGGCATGCTTAGCACGTCGTTTGGTAGAAATCCACATGCGCGTTCTGCCAAAAGCACCATTTGCATGCACATCTTGTGGTTTTGCAGAAAACTTCATCCGCGTCTACCAAAAGATGCATGTGCATGCTTAAAACGCGTTTTCGCACAAATCCGTGCGCGGGTGCTAAAAAGAGCAGCATCGGCATGCTTAGCACGTCGTTTGGTAGAAATCCACGTGCGCGTTCTGCAAAAAGCACCATTTGCATGCACATCTTGTGGTTTTGCAGAAAACTTCATCCGCGTCTACCAAAAGATGCATGTGCATGCTTAAAACGCGTTTTCGCACAAATGCGTGCGCGGGTGCTAAAAAGAGCAGCATCGGCATGCTTAGCACGTCGTTTGGTAGAAATCCACGAGCGCGTTCTGCAAAAAGCACCATTGGCATGCACATCTTGTGGTTTTGCAGAAAACTTCATCCGCGTCTACCAAAAGATGCATGTGCATGCTTAAAACGCGTTTTCGCACAAATGCGTGCGCGGGTGCTAAAAAGAGCAGCATCGGCATGCTTAGCACGTCGTTTGGTAGAAATCCACGTGCGCGTTCTGCCAAAAGCACCATTTGCATGCACATCTTGTGGTTTTGCAGAAAACTTCATCCGCGTCTACCAAAAGATGCATGTGCATGCTTAAAACGCGTTTTCGCACAAATCCGTGCGCGGGTGCTAAAACGAGCAGCATCGGCATGCTTAGCACGTCGTTTGGTAGAAATCCACGTGCGCGTTCTGCAAAAAGCACCATTTGCATGCACATCTTGTGGTTTTGCAGAAAACTTGATCCGCGTCTACCAAAAGATGCATGTGCATGCTTAAAACGCGTTTTCGCACAAATGCGTGCGCGGGTGCTAAAAAGAGCAGCATCGGCATGCTTAGCACGTCGTTTGGTAGAAATCCACGTGCGCGTTCTGCAAAAAGCACCATTTGCATGCACATCTTGTGGTTTTGCAGAAAACTTCATCCGCGTCTACCAAAAGATGCATGTGCATGCTTAAAACGCGTTTTCGCACAAATGCGTGCGCGGGTGCTAAAAAGAGCAGCATCGGCATGCTTAGCACGTCGTTTGGTAGAAATCCACGAGCGCGTTCTGCAAAAAGCACCATTTGCATGCACATCTTGTGGTTTTGCAGAAAACTTCATCCGCGTCTACCAAAAGATGCATGTGCATGCTTAAAACGCGTTTTCGCACAAATGCGTGCGCGGGTGCTAAAAAGAGCAGCATCGGCATGCTTAGCACGTCGTTTGGTAGAAATCCACGTGCGCGTTCTGCAAAAAGCACCATTTGCATGCACATCTTGTGGTTTTGCAGAAAACTTCATCCGCGTCTACCAAAAGATGCATGTGCATGCTTAAAACGCGTTTTCGCACAAATGCGTGCGCGGGTGCTAAAAACAGCAGCATCGGCATGCTTAGCACGTCGTTTGGTAGAAATCCACGTGCGCGTTCTGCCAAAAGCACCATTTGCATGCACATCTTGGGGTTTTGCAGAAAACTTCATCCGCGTCTACCAAAAGATGCATGTGCACGCTTAAAACGCGTTTTCGCACAAATCCGTGCGCGGGTGCTAAAAAGAGCAGCATCGGCATGCTTAGCACGTCGTTTGGTAGAAATCCACGTGCGCGTTCTGACAAAAGCACCATTTGCATGCACATCTTGTGGTTTTGCAGAAAACTTATTCCGCGTCTACCAAAAGATGCATGTGCATGCTTAAAACGCGTTTTCGCACAAATCCGTGCGCGGGTGCTAAAAAGAGCAGCATCGGCAAGCTTAGCACGTCGTTTGGTAGAAATCCAGGTTCGCGTTCTGCAAGAAGCACCATTTGCATGCACATCTTGTGGTTTTGCAGAAAACTTCATCCGCGTCTACCAAAAGATGCATGTGCATGCTTAAAACGCGTTTTCGCACAAATGCGTGCGCGGGTGCTAAAAAGAGCAGCATCGGCATGCTTAGCACGTCGTTTGGTAGAAATCCACGTGCGCGTTCTGCCAAAAGCACCATTTGCATGCACATCTTGTGGTTTTGCAGAAAACTTCATCCGCGTCTACCAAAAGATGCATGTGCGTGCTTAAAACGCGTTTTCGCACAAATCCGTGCGCGGGTGCTATAAAGAGCAGCATCGGCAAGCTTAGCACGTCGTTTGGTAGAAATCCACGTGAGCGTTCTGCAAAAAGCACCATTTGCATGCACATCTTGTGGTTTTGCAGAAAACTTCATCCGCGTCTACCAAAAGATGCATGTGCATGCTTAAAACGCGTTTTCGCACAAATGCGTGCGCGGGTGCTAAAAAGAGCAGCATCGGCATGCTTAGCACGTCGTTTGGTAGAAGTCCACGTGCGCGTTCTGCAAAAAGCACCATTTGCATGCACATCTTGTGGTTTTGCAGAAAACTTCATCCGCGTCTACCTTAAGATGCATGTGCATGCTTAAAACGCGTTTTCGCACAAATGCGTGCGCGGGTGCTAAAAAGAGCAGCATCGGCATTCTTAGCACGTCGTTTGGTAGAAATCCACGTGCGCGTTCTGCCAAAAGCACCATTTGCATGCACATCTTGTGGTTTTGCAGAAAACTTCATCCGCGTCTACCAAAAGATGCATGTGCATGCTTAAAACGCGTTTTCGCACAAATCCCTGCGCGGGTGCTAAAAAGAGCAGCATCGGCATGCTTAGCACGTCGTTTGGTAGAAATCCACGTGCGCGTTCTGCAAAAAGCACCATTTGCATGCACATCTTGTGGTTTTGCAGAAAACTTCATCCGCGTCTACCAAAAGATGCATGTGCATGCTTAAAACGCGTTTTCGCACAAATGCGTGCGCGGGTGCTAAAAACAGCAGCATCGGCATGCTTAGCACGTCGTTTGGTAGAAATCCACGTGCGCGTTCTGCAAAAAGCACCATTTGCATGCACATCTTGTGGTTTTGCAGAAAACTTCATCGGCGTCTACCAAAAGATGCATGTGCATGCTTAAAACGCGTTTTCGCACAAATGCGTGCGCGGGTGCTAAAAAGAGCAGCATCGGCATGCTTAGCACGTCGTTTGGTAGAAATCCACATGCGCGTTCTGCCAAAAGCACCATTTGCATGCACATCTTGTGGTTTTGCAGAAAACTTCATCCGCGTCTACCAAAAGATGCATGTGCATGCTTAAAACGCGTTTTCGCACAAATCCGTGCGCGGGTGCTAAAAAGAGCAGCATCGGCATGCTTAGCACGTCGTTTGGTAGAAATCCACGTGCGCGTTCTGCAAAAAGCACCATTTGCATGCACATCTTGTGGTTTTGCAGAAAACTTCATCCGCGTCTACCAAAAGATGCATGTGCATGCTTAAAACGCGTTTTCGCACAAATGCGTGCGCGGGTGCTAAAAAGAGCAGCATCGGCATGCTTAGCACGTCGTTTGGTAGAAATCCACGTGCGCGTTCTGCAAAAAGCACCATTTGCATGCACATCTTGTGGTTTTGCAGAAAACTTCATCGGCGTCTACCAAAAGATGCATGTGCATGCTTAAAACGCGTTTTCGCACAAATGCGTGCGCGGGTGCTAAAAAGAGCAGCATCGGCATGCTTAGCACGTCGTTTGGTAGAAATCCACATGCGCGTTCTGCCAAAAGCACCATTTGCATGCACATCTTGTGGTTTTGCAGAAAACTTCATCCGCGTCTACCAAAAGATGCATGTGCATGCTTAAAACGCGTTTTCGCACAAATCCGTGCGCGGGTGCTAAAAAGAGCAGCATCGGCATGCTTAGCACGTCGTTTGGTAGAAATCCACGTGCGCGTTCTGCAAAAAGCACCATTTGCATGCACATCTTCTGGTTTTGCAGAAAACTTCATCCGCGTCTACCAAAAGATGCATGTGCATGCTTAAAACGCGTTATCGCACAAATGCGTGCGCGGGTGCTAAAAAGAGCAGCATCGGCATGCTTAGCACGTCGTTTGGTAGAAATCCACGTGCGCGTTCTGCAAAAAGCACCATTTGCATGCACATCTTGTGGTTTTGCAGAAAACTTCATCGGCGTCTACCAAAAGATGCATGTGCATGCTTAAAACGCGTTTTCGCACAAATGCGTGCGCGGGTGCTAAAAAGAGCAGCATCGGCATGCTTAGCACGTCGTTTGGTAGAAATCCACATGCGCGTTCTGCCAAAAGCACCATTTGCATGCACATCTTGTGGTTTTGCAGAAAACTTCATCCGCGTCTACCAAAAGATGCATGTGCATGCTTAAAATGCGTTTTCGCACAAATCCGTGCGCGGGTGCTAAAAAGAGCAGCATCGGCATGCTTAGCACGTCGTTTGGTAGAAATCCACGTGCGCTATCTGCAAAAAGCACCATTTGCATGCACATCTTGTGGTTTTGCAGAAAACTTCATCCGCGTCTACCAAAAGATGCATGTGCATGCTTAAAACGCGTTTTCGCACAAATGCGTGCGCGGGTGCTAAAAAGAGCAGCATCGGCATGCTTAGCACGTCGTTTGGTAGAAATCCACGAGCGCGTTCTGCAAAAAGCACCATTTGCATGCACATCTTGTGGTTTTGCAGAAAACTTCATCCGCGTCTACCAAAAGATGCATGTGCATGCTTAAAACGCGTTTTCGCACAAATGCGTGCGCGGGTGCTAAAAAGAGCAGCATCGGCATGCTTAGCACGTCGTTTGGTAGAAATCCACGTGCGCGTTCTGCCAAAAGCACCATTTGCATGCACATCTTGTGGTTTTGCAGAAAACTTCATCCGCGTCTACCAAAAGATGCATGTGCATGCTTAAAACGCGTTTTCGCACAAATCCGTGCGCGGGTGCTAAAACGAGCAGCATCGGCATGCTTAGCACGTCGTTTGGTAGAAATCCACGTGCGCGTTCTGCAAAAAGCACCATTTGCATGCACATCTTGTGGTTTTGCAGAAAACTTGATCCGCGTCTACCAAAAGATGCATGTGCATGCTTAAAACGCGTTTTCGCACAAATGCGTGCGCGGGTGCTAAAAAGAGCAGCATCGGCATGCTTAGCACGTCGTTTGGTAGAAATCCACGTGCGCGTTCTGCAAAAAGCACCATTTGCATGCACAACTTGTGGTTTTGCAGAAAACTTCATCCGCGTCTACCAAAAGATGCATGTGCATGCTTAAAACGCGTTTTCGCACAAATGCGTGCGCGGGTGCTAAAAAGAGCAGCATCGGCATGCTTAGCACGTCGTTTGGTAGAAATCCCCGTGCGCGTTCTGCAAAAAGCACCATTTCCATGCACATCTTGTGGTTTTGCAGAAAACTTCATCCGCGTCTACCAAAAGATGCACGTGCATGCTTAAAACGCGTTTTCGCACAAATGCGTGCGCGGGTGCTAAAAATAGCAGCATCGGCATGCTTAGTACGTCGTTTGGTAGAAATCCACGTGCGCGTTCTGCAAAAAGCACCATTTGCATGCACATCTTGTGGTTTTGCAGAAAACTTCATCCGCGTCTAGCAAAAGATGCATGTGCATGCTTAAAACGCGTTTTCGCACAAATGCGTGCGCGGGTGCTAAAAAGAGCAGCATCGAAATGCTTAGCACATCGTTTGGTAGAAATCCACATGCGCGTGCTGCCAAAAGCACCATTTGCATGCACATCTTGTGGTTTTGCAGAAAACTTCATCCGCGTCTACCAAAAGATGCATGTGCATGCTTAAAACGCGTTTTCGCACAAATCCGTGCGCGGGTGCTAAAAAGAGCAGCATCGGCATGCTTAGCACGTCGTTTGGTAGAAATCCACGTGCGCGTTCTGCAAAAAGCACCATTTGCATGCACATGTTGTGGTTTTGCAGAAAACTTCATCCGCGTCTACCAAAAGATGCATGTGCATGCTTAAAACGCGCTTTCGCACAAATGCGTGCGCGGGTGCTAAAAAGAGCAGCATCGGCATGCTTAGCACGTCGTTTGGTAGAAATCCACGTGGCGTTCTGCCAAAAGCACCATTTGCATGCACATCTTCTGGTTTTGCAGAAAACTTCATCCGCGTCTACCAAAAGATGCATGTGCATGCTTAAAACGCGTTTTCGCACAAATCCGTGCGCGGGTGCTAAAAAGAGCAGCATCGGCAAGCTTAGCACGTCGTTTGGTAGAAATCCACGTGCGCGTTCTGCAAAAAGCACCATTTGCATGCACATCTTGTGGTTTTGCAGAAAACTTCATCCGCGTCTACCAAAAGATGCATGTGCATGCTTAAAACGCGTTTTCGCACAAATGCGTGCGCGGGTGCTAAAAAGAGCAGCATCGGCATGCTTAGCACGTCGTTTGGTAGAAATCCACGAGCGCGTTCTGCAAAAAGCACCATTTGCATGCACATCTTGTGGTTTTGCAGAAAACTTCATCCGCGTCTACCAAAAGATGCATGTGCATGCTTAAAACGCGTTTTCGCACAAATGCGTGCGCGGGTGCTAAAAAGAGCAGCATCGGCATGCTTAGCACGTCGTTTGGTAGAAATCCACGTGCGCGTTCTGCAAAAAGCACCATTTGCATGCACATCTTGTGGTTTTGCAGAAAACTTCATCCGCGTCTACCAAAAGATGCATGTGCGTGCTTAAAACGCGTTTTCGCACAAATCCGTGCGCGGGTGCTATAAAGAGCAGCATCGGCAAGCTTAGCACGTCGTTTGGTAGAAATCCACGTGCGCGTTCTGCAAAAAGCACCATTTGCATGCACATCTTGTGGTTTTGCAGAAAACTTCATCCGCGTCTACCAAAAGATGCATGTGCATGCTTAAAACGCGTTTTCGCACAAATGCGTGCGCGGGTGCTAAAAAGAGCAGCATCGGCATGCTTAGCACGTCGTTTGGTAGAAATCCACGTGCGCGTTCTGCAAAAAGCACCATTTGCATGCACATCTTGTGGTTTTGCAGAAAACTTCATCCGCGTCTACCAAAAGATGCATGTGCATGCTTAAAACGCGTTTTCGCACAAATGCGTGCGCGGGTGCTAAAAAGAGCAGCATCGGCATGCTTAGCACGTCGTTTGGTAGAAATCCACGTGCGCGTTCTGCCAAAAGCACCATTTGCATGCACATCTTGTGGTTTTGCAGAAAACTTCATCCGCGTCTACCAAAAGATGCATGTGCATGCTTAAAACGCGTTTTCGCACAAATCCGTGCGCGGGTGCTAAAAAGAGCAGCATCGGCATGCTTAGCACGTCGTTTGGTAGAAATCCACGTGCGCGTTCTGCAAAAAGCACCATTTGCATGCACATCTTGTGGTTTTGCAGAAAACTTCATCCGCGTCTACCAAAAGATATGTGCATGCTTAAAACGCGTTTTCGCACAAATGCGTGCGCGGGTGCTAAAAAGAGCAGTATCGGCATGCTTAGCACGTCGTTTGGCAGAAATCCACGAGCGCGTTCTGCAAAAAGCGCCATTTGCATGCACATCTTGTGGTTTTGCAGAAAACTTCATCCGCGTCTACCAAAAGATGCATGTGCATGCTCAAAACGCGTTTTCGCACAAATGTGTGCGCGGGTGCTAAAAAGAGCAGCATCGGCATGCTTAGCACGTCGTTTGGTAGAAATCCACGTGCGCGTACTGCCAAAAGCACCATTTGCATGCACATCTTGTGGTTTTGCAGAAAACTTCATCCGCGTCTACCAAAAGATGCATGTGCATGCTTAAAACGCGTTTTCGCACAAATGCGTGCGCGGGTGCTAAAAAGAGCAGCATCGGCATGCTTAGCACGTCGCTTGGTAGAAATCCACGTGCGCGTTCTGCCAAAAGCACCATTTGCATGCACATCTTGTGGTTTTGCAGAAAACTTCATCCGCGTCTACCAAAAGATGCATGTGCATGCTTAAAACGCGTTTTCGCACAAATCCGTGCGCGGGGTGCTAAAAAGAGCACCATCGGCATGCTTAGCACGTCGTTTGGTAGAAATCCACGTGCGCGTTCTGCAAAAAGCACCATTTGCATGCACATCTTGTGGTTTTGCAGAAAACTTCATCCGCGTCTACCAAAAGATGCATGTGCATGCTTAAAACGCGTTTTCGCACAAATGCGTGCGCGGGTGCTAAAAAGAGCAGCATCGGCATGCTTAGCACGTCGTTTGGTAGAAATCCACGTGCCCGTTCTGCAAAAAGCACCATTTGCATGCACATCTTGTGGTTTTGCAGAAAACTTCATCCGCGTCTACGAAAAGATGCATGTGCATGCTTAAAACGTGTTTTCGCACAAATGCGTGCGCGGGTGCTAAAAATAGCAGCATCGGCATGCTTAGCACGTCGTTTGGTAGAAATCCACGTGCGGGTTCTGCAAAAAGCACCATTTGCATGCACATCTTGGGGTTTTGCAGAAAACTTCATCCACGTCTACCAAAAGATGCATGTGCATGCTTAAAACGCGTTTTCGCACAAATCCGTGCGCGGGTGCTAAAAAGAGCAGCATCGGCAAGCTTAGCACATCGTTTGGTAGAAATCCACGTGCGCGTTCTGCAAAAAGCACCATTTGCATGCACATCTTGTGGTTTTGCAGAAAACTTCATCCGCGTCTACCAAAAGATGCATGTGCATGCTTAAAACGCGTTTTCGCACAAATGCGTGCGCGGGTGCTAAAAAGAGCAGCATCGGCATGCTTAGCACGTCGTTTGGTAGAAATCCACGTGCCCGTTCTGCAAAAAGCACCATTTGCATGCACATCTCGTGGTTTTGCAGAAAACTTCATCCGCGTCTACCAAAAGATGCATGTGCATGCTTAAAACGTGTTTTCGCACAAATGCGTGCGCGGGTGCTAAAAATAGCAGCATCGGCATGCTTAGCACGTCGTTTGGTAGAAATCCACGTGCGCGTTCTGCAAAAAGCACCATTTGCATGCACATCTTGTGGTTTTGCAGAAAACTTCATCCACGTCTACCAAAAGATGCATGTGCATGCTTAAAACGCGTTTTCGCACAAATGCGTGCGCGGGTGCTAAAAAGAGCAGCATCGGCATGCTTAGCACGTCGTTTGGTAGAAATCTACGTGCGCGTTCTGCCAAAAGCACCATTTGCTTGCACATCTTGTGGTTTTGCAGAAAACTTCATCCGCGTCTACCAAAAGATGCATGTGCATGCTTAAAACGCGTTTTCGCACAAATCCGTGCGCGGGTGCTAAAAAGAGCTGCATCGGCATGCTTAGCACGTCGTTTGGTAGAAATCCACGTGCGCGTTCTGCAAAAAGCACCATTTGCATGCACATCTTGTGGTTTTGCAGAAAACTTCATCCGCGTCTATCAAAAGATGCATGTGCATGCTTAAAACGTGTTTTCGCACAAATGCGTGCGCGGGTGCTAAAAAGAGCAGCATCGGCATGCTTAGCACGTCGTTTGGTAGAAATCCACGTGCGCGTTCTGCCAAAAGCACCATTTGCATGCACATCTTGTGGTTTTGCAGAAAACTTCATCCGCGTCTACCAAAAGATGCATGTGCATGCTTAAAACGCGTTTTCGCACAACTCCGTGCGCGGGTGCTAAAAAGAGCAGCATCGGCAAGCTTAGCACGTCGTTTGGTAGAAATCCACGTGCGCGTTCTGCAAAAAGCACCATTTGCATGCACATCTTGTGGTTTTGCAGAAAACTTCATCCGCGTCTACCAAAAGATGCATGTGCATGCTTAAAACGCGTTTTCGCACAAATGCGTGCGCGGGTGCTAAAAAGAGCAGCATCGGCATCCTTAGCACGTCGTTTGGTAGAAATCCACGTGCGCGTTCTGCAAAAAGCACCATTTGCATGCACATCTTGTGGTTTTGCAGAAAACTTCATCCGCGTCTACCAAAAGATGCATGTGCATGCTTAAAACGCGTTTTCGCACAAATGCGTGCGCGGGTGCTAAAAAGAGCAGCATCGGCATGCTTAGCACGTCGTTTGGTAGAAATCCACGTGCCCGTTCTGCAAAAAGCACCATTTGCATGCACATCTTGTGGTTTTGCAGAAAACTTCATCCGCGTCTACGAAAAGATGCATGTGCATGCTTAAAACGTGTTTTCGCACAAATGCGTGCGCGGGTGCTAAAAATAGCAGCATCGGCATGCTTAGCACGTCGTTTGGTAGAAATCCACGTGCGGGTTCTGCAAAAAGCACCATTTGCATGCACATCTTGGGGTTTTGCAGAAAACTTCATCCACGTCTACCAAAAGATGCATGTGCATGCTTAAAAGGCGTTTTCGCACAAATCCGTGCGCGGGTTCTAAAAAGAGCAGCATCGGCAAGCTTAGCACATCGTTTGGTAGAAATCCACGTGCGCGTTCTGCAAAAAGCACCATTTGCATGCACATCTTGTGGTTTTGCAGAAAACTTCATCCGCGTCTACCAAAAGATGCATGTGCATGCTTAAAACGCGTTTTCGCACAAATGCGTGCGCGGGTGCTAAAAAGAGCAGCATCGGCATGCTTAGCACGTCGTTTGGTAGAAATCCACGTGCCCGTTCTGCAAAAAGCACCATTTGCATGCACATCTTGTGGTTTTGCAGAAAACTTCATCCGCGTCTACCAAAAGATGCATGTGCATGCTTAAAACGTGTTTTCGCACAAATGCGTGCGCGGGTGCTAAAAATAGCAGCATCGGCATGCTTAGCACGTCGTTTGGTAGAAATCCACGTGCGCGTTCTGCAAAAAGCACCATTTGCATGCACATCTTGTGGTTTTGCAGAAAACTTCATCCACGTCTACCAAAAGATGCATGTGCATGCTTAAAACGCGTTTTCGCACAAATGCGTGCGCGGGTGCTAAAAAGAGCAGCATCGGCATGTTTAGCACGTCGTTTGGTAGAAATCTACGTGCGCGTTCTGCCAAAAGCACCATTTGCTTGCACATCTTGTGGTTTTGCAGAAAACTTCATCCGCGTCTACCAAAAGATGCATGTGCATGCTTAAAACGCGTTTTCGCACAAATCCGTGCGCGGGTGCTAAAAAGAGCAGCATCGGCATGCTTAGCACGTCGTTTGGTAGAAATCCACGTGCGCGTTCTGCAAAAAGCACCATTTGCATGCACATCTTGTGGTTTTGCAGAAAACTTCATCCGCGTCTATCAAAAGATGCATGTGCATGCTTAAAACGTGTTTTCGCACAAATGCGTGCGCGGGTGCTAAAAAGAGCAGCATCGGCATGCTTAGCACGTCGTTTGGTAGAAATCCACGTGCGCGTTCTGCCAAAAGCACCATTTGCATGCACATCTTGTGGTTTTGCAGAAAACTTCATCCGCGTCTACCAAAAGATGCATGTGCATGCTTAAAACGCGTTTTCGCACAAATCCGTGCGCGGGTGCTAAAAAGAGCAGCATCGGCAAGCTTAGCACGTCGTTTGGTAGAAATCCACGTGCGCGTTCTGCAAAAAGCACCATTTGCATGCACATCTTGTGGTTTTGCAGAAAACTTCATCCGCGTCTACCAAAAGATGCATGTGCATGCTTAAAACGCGTTTTCGCACAAATGCGTGCGCGGGTGCTAAAAAGAGCAGCATCGGCATGCTTAGCACGTCGTTTGGTAGAAATCCACGTGCGCGTTCTGCAAA
This sequence comes from Dermacentor andersoni, assembly GCF_023375885.2. Classification (NCBI taxonomy): domain Eukaryota; kingdom Metazoa; phylum Arthropoda; class Arachnida; order Ixodida; family Ixodidae; genus Dermacentor; species Dermacentor andersoni. Next base: position 25,483 of record NW_027315068.1, on the reverse strand, counting down.
AAGCACCATTTGCATGCACATCTTGTGGTTTTGCAGAAAACTTCATCCGCGTCTACCAAAAGATGCATGTGCATGCTTAAAACGCGTTTTCGCACAAATGCGTGCGCGGGTGCTAAAAACAGCAGCATCGGCATGCTTAGCACGTCGTTTGGTAGAAATCCACGTGCGCGTTCTGCCAAAAGCACCATTTGCATGCACATCTTGGGGTTTTGCAGAAAACTTCATCCGCGTCTACCAAAAGATGCATGTGCACGCTTAAAACGCGTTTTCGCACAAATCCGTGCGCGGGTGCTAAAAAGAGCAGCATCGGCATGCTTAGCACGTCGTTTGGTAGAAATCCACGTGCGCGTTCTGCAAAAAGCACCATTTGCATGCACATCTTGTGGTTTTGCAGAAAACTTCATCCGCGTCTACCAAAAGATGCATGTGCATGCTTAAAACGCGTTTTCGCACAAATCCGTGCGCGGGTGCTAAAAAGAGCAGCATCGGCATGCTTAGCACGTCGTTTGGTAGAAATCCACGTGCGCGTTCTGCAAAAAGCACCATTTGCATGCACATCTTGTATTTTGCAGAAAACTTCATCTGCGTCTACCAAAAGATGCATGTGCATGCTTAAAACGCGTTTTCGCATAAATGCGTTTGCGGGTGCTAAAAAGAGCAGCATCGGCATGCTTAGCACGTCGTTTGGTAGAAATCCACGAGCGCGTTCTGCAAAAAGCACCATTTGCATGCACATCTTGTGGTTTTGCAGAAAACTTCATCCCCGTCTACCAAAAGATGGATGTGCATGCTTAAAACGCGTTTTCGCACAAATGCGTGCGCGGGTGCTAAAAAGAGCAGCATCGGCATGCTTAGCACGTCGTTTGGTAGAAATCCACGTGCGCGTTCTGCCAAAAGCACCATTTGCATGCACATCTTGTGGTTTTGCAGAAAACTTCATCCGCGTCTACCAAAAGATGCATGTGCATGCTTAAAACGCGTTTTCGCACAAATCCGTGCGCGGGTGCTAAAAAGAGCAGCATCGGCATGCTTAGCACGTCGTTTGGTAGAAATCCACGTGCGCGTTCTGCAAAAAGCACCATTTGCATGCACATCTTGTGGTTTTGCAGAAAACTTCATCCGCGTCTACCAAAAGATGCATGTGCATGCTTAAAACGCGTTTTCGCACAAATGCGTGCGCGGGTGCTAAAAAGAGCAGCATCGGCATGCTTAGCACGTCGTTTGGTAGAAATCCACGTGCGCGTTCTGCCAAAAGCACCATTTGCATGCACATCTTGTGGTTTTGCAGAAAACTTATTCCGCGTCTACCAAAAGATGCATGTGCATGCTTAAAACGCGTTTTCGCACAAATCCGTGCGCGGGTGCTAAAAAGAGCAGCATCGGCAAGCTTAGCACGTCGTTTGGTAGAAATCCAGGTTCGCGTTCTGCAAAAAGCACCATTTGCATGCACATCTTGTGGTTTTGCAGAAAACGTCATCCGCGTCTACCAAAAGATGCATGTGCATGCTTAAAACGCGTTTTCGCACAAATGCGTGCGCGGGTGCTAAAAAGAGCAGCATCGGCATGCTTAGCACGTCGTTTGGTAGAAATCCACGTGCGCGTTCTGCCAAAAGCACCATTTGCATGCACATCTTGTGGTTTTGCAGAAGACTTCATCCGCGTCTACCAAAAGATGCATGTGCGTGCTTAAAACGCGTTTTCGCACAAATCCGTGCGCGGGTGCTATAAAGAGCAGCATCGGCAAGCTTAGCACGTCGTTTGGTAGAAATCCACGTGCGCGTTCTGCAAAAAGCACCATTTGCATGCACATCTTGTGGTTTTGCAGAAAACTTCATCCGCGTCTACCAAAAGATGCATGTGCATGCTTAAAACGCGTTTTCGCACAAATGCGTGCGCGGGTGCTAAAAAGAGCAGCATCGGCATGCTTAGCACGTCGTTTGGTAGAAGTCCACGTGCGCGTTCTGCAAAAAGCACCATTTGCATGCACATCTTGTGGTTTTGCAGAAAACTTCATCCGCGTCTACCGAAAGATGCATGTGCATGCTTAAAACGCGTTTTCGCACAAATGCGTGCGCGGGTGCTAAAAAGAGCAGCATCGGCATTCTTAGCACGTCGTTTGGTAGAAATCCACGTGCGCGCTCTGCCAAAAGCACCATTTGCATGCACATCTTGTGGTTTTGCAGAAAACTTCATCCGCGTCTACCAAAAGATGCATGTGCATGCTTAAAACGCGTTTTCGCACAAATGCGTGCGCGGGTGCTAAAAAGAGCAGCATCGGCATGCTTAGCACGTCGTTTGGTAGAAATCCACGTGCGCGTTCTGCAAAAAGCACCATTTGCATGCACATCTTGTGGTTTTGCAGAAAACTTCATCCGCGTCTACCAAAAGATGCATGTGCATGCTTAAAACGCGTTTTCGCACAAATGCGTGCGCGGGTGCTAAAAAGAGCAGCATCGGCATGCTTAGCACGTCGTTTGGTAGAAATCCACGTGCGCGTTCTGCAAAAAGCACCATTTGCATGCACATCTTGTGGTTTTGCAGAAAACTTCATCGGCGTCTACCAAAAGATGCATGTGCATGCTTAAAACGCGTTTTCGCACAAATGCGTGCGCGGGTGCTAAAAAGAGCAGCATCGGCATGCTTAGCACGTCGTTTGGTAGAAATCCACATGCGCGTTCTGCCAAAAGCACCATTTGCAAGCACATCTTGTGGTTTTGCAGAAAACTTCATCCGCGTCTACCAAAAGATGCATGTGCATGCTTAAAACGCGTTTTCGCACAAATCCGTGCGCGGGTGCTAAAAAGAGCAGCATCGGCATGCTTAGCACGTCGTTTGGTAGAAATCCACGTGCGCGTTCTGCAAAAAGCACCATTTGCATGCACATCTTGTGGTTTTGCAGAAAACTTCATCCGCGTCTACCAAAAGATGCATGTGCATGCTTAAAACGCGTTTTCGCACAAATGCGTGCGCGGGTGCTAAAAAGAGCAGCATCGGCATGCTTAGCACGTCGTTTGGTAGAAATCCACGTGCGCGTTCTGCAAAAAGCACCATTTGCATGCACATCTTGTGGTTTTGCAGAAAACTTCATCGGCGTCTACCAAAAGATGCATGTGCATGCTTAAAACGCGTTTTCGCACAAATGCGTGCGCGGGTGCTAAAAAGAGCAGCATCGGCATGCTTAGCACGTCGTTTGGTAGAAATCCACATGCGCGTTCTGCCAAAAGCACCATTTGCATGCACATCTTGTGGTTTTGCAGAAAACTTCATCCGCGTCTACCAAAAGATGCATGTGCATGCTTAAAACGCGTTTTCGCACAAATCCGTGCGCGGGTGCTAAAAAGAGCAGCATCGGCATGCTTAGCACGTCGTTTGGCAGAAATCCACGTGCGCGTTCTGCAAAAAGCACCATTTGCATGCACATCTTGTGGTTTTGCAGAAAACTTCATCCGCGTCTATCAAAAGATGCATGTGCATGCTTAAAACGCGTTTTCGCACAAATGCGTGCGCGGGTGCTAAAAAGAGCAGCATCGGCATGCTTAGCACGTCGTTTGGTAGAAATCCACGTGCGCGTTCTGCCAAAAGCACCATTTGCATGCACATCTTGTGGTTTTGCAGAAAACTTCATCCGCGTCTACCAAAAGATGCATGTGCATGCTTAAAACGCGTTTTCGCACAAATCCGTGCGCGGGTGCTAAAAAGAGCAGCATCGGCAAGCTTAGCATGTCGTTTGGTAGAAATCCACGTGCGCGTTCTGCAAAAAGCACCATTTGCATGCACATCTTGTGGTTTTGCAGAAAACTTCATCCGCGTCTACCAAAAGATGCATGTGCATGCTTAAAACGCGTTTTCGCACAAATGCGTGCGCGGGTGCTAAAAAGAGCAGCATCGGCATGCTTAGCACGTCGTTTGGTAGAAATCCACGTGCGCGTTCTGCAAAAAGCACCATTTGCATGCACATCTTGTGGTTTTGCAGAAAACTTCATCCGCGTCTACCAAAAGATGCATGTGCATGCTTAAAACGCGTTTTCGCACAAATGCGTGCGCGGGTGCTAAAAACAGCAGCATCGGCATGCTTAGCACGTCGTTTGGTAGAAATCCACGTGCGCGTTCTGCCAAAAGCACCATTTGCATGCACATCTTGGGGTTTTGCAGAAAACTTCATCCGCGTCTACCAAAAGATGCATGTGCACGCTTAAAACGCGTTTTCGCACAAATCCGTGCGCGGGTGCTAAAAAGAGCAGCATCGGCATGCTTAGCACGTCGTTTGGTAGAAATCCACGTGCGCGTTCTGCAAAAAGCACCATTTGCATGCACATCTTGTGGTTTTGCAGAAAACTTCATCCGCGTCTACCAAAAGATGCATGTGCATGCTTAAAACGCGTTTTCGCACAAATGCGTGCGCGGGTGCTAAAAAGAGCAGCATCGGCATGCTTAGCACGTCGTTTGGTAGAAATCCACGTGCGCGTTCTGCAAAAAGCACCATTTGCATGCACATCTTGTGGTTTTGCAGAAAACTTCATCCGCGTCTACCAAAAGATGCATGTGCATGCTTAAAACGCGTTTTCGCACAAATGCGTGCGCGGGTGCTAAAAACAGCAGCATCGGCATGCTTAGCACGTCGTTTGGTAGAAATCCACGTGCGCGTTCTGCCAAAAGCACCATTTGCATGCACATCTTGGGGTTTTGCAGAAAACTTCATCCGCGTCTACCAAAAGATGCATGTGCACGCTTAAAACGCGTTTTCGCACAAATCCGTGCGCGGGTGCTAAAAAGAGCAGCATCGGCATGCTTAGCACGTCGTTTGGTAGAAATCCACGTGCGCGTTCTGCAAAAAGCACCATTTGCATGCACATCTTGTGGTTTTGCAGAAAACTTCATCCGCGTCTACCAAAAGATGCATGTGCATGCTTAAAACGCGTTTTCGCACAAATCCGTGCGCGGGTGCTAAAAAGAGCAGCATCGGCATGCTTAGCACGTCGTTTGGTAGAAATCCACGTGCGCGTTCTGCAAAAAGCACCATTTGCATGCACATCTTGTATTTTGCAGAAAACTTCATCCGCGTCTACCAAAAGATGCATGTGCATGCTTAAAACGCGTTTTCGCATAAATGCGTGCGCGGGTGCTAAAAAGAGCAGCATCGGCATGCTTAGCACGTCGTTTGGTAGAAATCCACGAGCGCGTTCTGCAAAAAGCACCATTTGCATGCACATCTTGTGGTTTTGCAGAAAACTTCATCCCTGTCTACCAAAAGATGGATGTGCATGCTTAAAACGCGTTTTCGCACAAATGCGTGCGCGGGTGCTAAAAAGAGCAGCATCGGCATGCTTAGCACGTCGTTTGGTAGAAATCCACGTGCGCGTTCTGCCAAAAGCACCATTTGCATGCACATCTTGTGGTTTTGCAGAAAACTTCATCCGCGTCTACCAAAAGATGCATGTGCATGCTTAAAACGCGTTTTCGCACAAATCCGTGCGCGGGTGCTAAAAAGAGCAGCATCGGCAAGCTTAGCATGTCGTTTGGTAGAAATCCACGTGCGCGTTCTGCAAAAAGCACCATTTGCATGCACATCTTGTGGTTTTGCAGAAAACTTCATCCGCGTCTACCAAAAGATGCATGTGCATGCTTAAAACGCGTTTTCGCACAAATGCGTGCGCGGGTGCTAAAAAGAGCAGCATCGGCATGCTTAGCACGTCGTTTGGTAGAAATCCACGTGCGCGTTCTGCAAAAAGCACCATTTGCATGCACATCTTGTGGTTTTGCAGAAAACTTCATCCGCGTCTACCAAAAGATGCATGTGCATGCTTAAAACGCGTTTTCGCACAAATGCGTGCGCGGGTGCTAAAAACAGCAGCATCGGCATGCTTAGCACGTCGTTTGGTAGAAATCCACGTGCGCGTTCTGCCAAAAGCACCATTTGCATGCACATCTTGGGGTTTTGCAGAAAACTTCATCCGCGTCTACCAAAAGATGCATGTGCACGCTTAAAACGCGTTTTCGCACAAATCCGTGCGCGGGTGCTAAAAAGAGCAGCATCGGCATGCTTAGCACGTCGTTTGGTAGAAATCCACGTGCGCGTTCTGCAAAAAGCACCATTTGCATGCACATCTTGTGGTTTTGCAGAAAACTTCATCCGCGTCTACCAAAAGATGCATGTGCATGCTTAAAACGCGTTTTCGCACAAATGCGTGCGCGGGTGCTAAAAAGAGCAGCATCGGCATGCTTAGCACGTCGTTTGGTAGAAATCCACGTGCGCGTTCTGCAAAAAGCACCATTTGCATGCACATCTTGTGGTTTTGCAGAAAACTTCATCCGCGTCTACCAAAAGATGCATGTGCATGCTTAAAACGCGTTTTCGCACAAATGCGTGCGCGGGTGCTAAAAACAGCAGCATCGGCATGCTTAGCACGTCGTTTGGTAGAAATCCACGTGCGCGTTCTGCCAAAAGCACCATTTGCATGCACATCTTGGGGTTTTGCAGAAAACTTCATCCGCGTCTACCAAAAGATGCATGTGCACGCTTAAAACGCGTTTTCGCACAAATCCGTGCGCGGGTGCTAAAAAGAGCAGCATCGGCATGCTTAGCACGTCGTTTGGTAGAAATCCACGTGCGCGTTCTGCAAAAAGCACCATTTGCATGCACATCTTGTGGTTTTGCAGAAAACTTCATCCGCGTCTACCAAAAGATGCATGTGCATGCTTAAAACGCGTTTTCGCACAAATCCGTGCGCGGGTGCTAAAAAGAGCAGCATCGGCATGCTTAGCACGTCGTTTGGTAGAAATCCACGTGCGCGTTCTGCAATAAGCACCATTTGCATGCACATCTTGTATTTTGCAGAAAACTTCATCCGCGTCTACCAAAAGATGCATGTGCATGCTTAAAACGCGTTTTCGCATAAATGCGTGCGCGGGTGCTAAAAAGAGCAGCATCGGCATGCTTAGCACGTCGTTTGGTAGAAATCCACGAGCGCGTTCTGCAAAAAGCACCATTTGCATGCACATCTTGTGGTTTTGCAGAAAACTTCATCCGCGTCTACCAAAAGATGCATGTGCATGCTTAAAACGCGTTTTCGCATAAATGCGTGCGCGGGTGCTAAAAACAGCAGCATCGGCATGCTTAGCACGTCGTTTGGTAGAAATCCACGTGCGCGTTCTGCCAAAAGCACCATTTGCATGCACATCTTGGGGTTTTGCAGAAAACTTCATCCGCGTCTACCAAAAGATGCATGTGCACGCTTAAAACGCGTTTTCGCACAAATCCGTGCGCGGGTGCTAAAAAGAGCAGCATCGGCATGCTTAGCACGTCGTTTGGTAGAAATCCACGTGCGCGTTCTGCAAAAAGCACCATTTGCATGCACATCTTGTGGTTTTGCAGAAAACTTCATCCGCGTCTACCAAAAGATGCATGTGCATGCTTAAAACGCGTTTTCGCACAAATCCGTGCGCGGGTGCTAAAAAGAGCAGCATCGGCATGCTTAGCACGTCGTTTGGTAGAAATCCACGTGCGCGTTCTGCAAAAAGCACCATTTGCATGCACATCTTGTATTTTGCAGAAAACTTCATCCGCGTCTACCAAAAGATGCATGTGCATGCTTAAAACGCGTTTTCGCATAAATGCGTGCGCGGGTGCTAAAAAGAGCAGCATCGGCATGCTTAGCACGTCGTTTGGTAGAAATCCACGAGCGCGTTCTGCAAAAAGCACCATTTGCATGCACATCTTGTGGTTTTGCAGAAAACTTCATCCCTGTCTACCAAAAGATGGATGTGCATGCTTAAAACGCGTTTTCGCACAAATGCGTGCGCGGGTGCTAAAAAGAGCAGCATCGGCATGCTTAGCACGTCGTTTGGTAGAAATCCACGTGCGCGTTCTGCCAAAAGCACCATTTGCATGCACATCTTGTGGTTTTGCAGAAAACTTCATCCGCGTCTACCAAAAGATGCATGTGCATGCTTAAAACGCGTTTTCGCACAAATCCGTGCGCGGGTGCTAAAAAGAGCAGCATCGGCAAGCTTAGCATGTCGTTTGGTAGAAATCCACGTGCGCGTTCTGCAAAAAGCACCATTTGCATGCACATCTTGTGGTTTTGCAGAAAACTTCATCCGCGTCTACCAAAAGATGCATGTGCATGCTTAAAACGCGTTTTCGCACAAATGCGTGCGCGGGTGCTAAAAACAGCAGCATCGGCATGCTTAGCACGTCGTTTGGTAGAAATCCACGTGCGCGTTCTGCCAAAAGCACCATTTGCATGCACATCTTGGGGTTTTGCAGAAAACTTCATCCGCGTCTACCAAAAGATGCATGTGCACGCTTAAAACGCGTTTTCGCACAAATCCGTGCGCGGGTGCTAAAAAGAGCAGCATCGGCATGCTTAGCACGTCGTTTGGTAGAAATCCACGTGCGCGTTCTGCAAAAAGCACCATTTGCATGCACATCTTGTGGTTTTGCAGAAAACTTCATCCGCGTCTACCAAAAGATGCATGTGCATGCTTAAAACGCGTTTTCGCACAAATGCGTGCGCGGGTGCTAAAAAGAGCAGCATCGGCATGCTTAGCACGTCGTTTGGTAGAAATCCACGTGCGCGTTCTGCAAAAAGCACCATTTGCATGCACATCTTGTGGTTTTGCAGAAAACTTCATCCGCGTCTACCAAAAGATGCATGTGCATGCTTAAAACGCGTTTTCGCACAAATGCGTGCGCGGGTGCTAAAAACAGCAGCATCGGCATGCTTAGCACGTCGTTTGGTAGAAATCCACGTGCGCGTTCTGCCAAAAGCACCATTTGCATGCACATCTTGGGGTTTTGCAGAAAACTTCATCCGCGTCTACCAAAAGATGCATGTGCACGCTTAAAACGCGTTTTCGCACAAATCCGTGCGCGGGTGCTAAAAAGAGCAGCATCGGCATGCTTAGCACGTCGTTTGGTAGAAATCCACGTGCGCGTTCTGCAAAAAGCACCATTTGCATGCACATCTTGTGGTTTTGCAGAAAACTTCATCCGCGTCTACCAAAAGATGCATGTGCATGCTTAAAACGCGTTTTCGCACAAATCCGTGCGCGGGTGCTAAAAAGAGCAGCATCGGCATGCTTAGCACGTCGTTTGGTAGAAATCCACGTGCGCGTTCTGCAAAAAGCACCATTTGCATGCACATCTTGTATTTTGCAGAAAACTTCATCCGCGTCTACCAAAAGATGCATGTGCATGCTTAAAACGCGTTTTCGCATAAATGCGTGCGCGGGTGCTAAAAAGAGCAGCATCGGCATGCTTAGCACGTCGTTTGGTAGAAATCCACGAGCGCGTTCTGCAAAAAGCACCATTTGCATGCACATCTTGTGGTTTTGCAGAAAACTTCATCCCTGTCTACCAAAAGATGGATGTGCATGCTTAAAACGCGTTTTCGCACAAATGCGTGCGCGGGTGCTAAAAAGAGCAGCATCGGCATGCTTAGCACGTCGTTTGGTAGAAATCCACGTGCGCGTTCTGCCAAAAGCACCATTTGCATGCACATCTTGTGGTTTTGCAGAAAACTTCATCCGCGTCTACCAAAAGATGCATGTGCATGCTTAAAACGCGTTTTCGCACAAATCCGTGCGCGGGTGCTAAAAAGAGCAGCATCGGCATGCTTAGCACGTCGTTTGGTAGAAATCCACGTGCGCGTTCTGCAAAAAGCACCATTTGCATGCACATCTTGTGGTTTTGCAGAAAACTTCATCCGCGTCTACCAAAAGATGCATGTGCATGCTTAAAACGCGTTTTCGCACAAATGCGTGCGCGGGTGCTAAAAAGAGCAGCATCGGCATGCTTAGCACGTCGTTTGGTAGAAATCCACGTGCGCGTTCTGCCAAAAGCACCATTTGCATGCACATCTTGTGGTTTTGCAGAAAACTTATTCCGCGTCTACCAAAAGATGCATGTGCATGCTTAAAACGCGTTTTCGCACAAATCCGTGCGCGGGTGCTAAAAAGAGCAGCATCGGCAAGCTTAGCACGTCGTTTGGTAGAAATCCAGGTTCGCGTTCTGCAAAAAGCACCATTTGCATGCACATCTTGTGGTTTTGCAGAAAACGTCATCCGCGTCTACCAAAAGATGCATGTGCATGCTTAAAACGCGTTTTCGCACAAATGCGTGCGCGGGTGCTAAAAAGAGCAGCATCGGCATGCTTAGCACGTCGTTTGGTAGAAATCCACGTGCGCGTTCTGCCAAAAGCACCATTTGCATGCACATCTTGTGGTTTTGCAGAAAACTTCATCCGCGTCTACCAAAAGATGCATGTGCGTGCTTAAAACGCGTTTTCGCACAAATCCGTGCGCGGGTGCTATAAAGAGCAGCATCGGCAAGCTTAGCACGTCGTTTGGTAGAAATCCACGTGCGCGTTCTGCAAAAAGCACCATTTGCATGCACATCTTGTGGTTTTGCAGAAAACTTCATCCGCGTCTACCAAAAGATGCATGTGCATGCTTAAAACGCGTTTTCGCACAAATGCGTGCGCGGGTGCTAAAAAGAGCAGCATCGGCATGCTTAGCACGTCGTTTGGTAGAAGTCCACGTGCGCGTTCTGCAAAAAGCACCATTTGCATGCACATCTTGTGGTTTTGCAGAAAACTTCATCCGCGTCTACCGAAAGATGCATGTGCATGCTTAAAACGCGTTTTCGCACAAATGCGTGCGCGGGTGCTAAAAAGAGCAGCATCGGCATTCTTAGCACGTCGTTTGGTAGAAATCCACGTGCGCGCTCTGCCAAAAGCACCATTTGCATGCACATCTTGTGGTTTTGCAGAAAACTTCATCCGCGTCTACCAAAAGATGCATGTGCATGCTTAAAACGCGTTTTCGCACAAATCCCTGCGCGGGTGCTAAAAAGAGCAGCATCGGCATGCTTAGCACGTCGTTTGGTAGAAATCCACGTGCGCGTTCTGCAAAAAGCACCATTTGCATGCACATCTTGTGGTTTTGCAGAAAACTTCATCCGCGTCTACCAAAAGATGCATGTGCATGCTTAAAACGCGTTTTCGCACAAATGCGTGCGCGGGTGCTAAAAACAGCAGCATCGGCATGCTTAGCACGTCGTTTGGTAGAAATCCACGTGCGCGTTCTGCCAAAAGCACCATTTGCATGCACATCTTGGGGTTTTGCAGAAAACTTCATCCGCGTCTACCAAAAGATGCATGTGCACGCTTAAAACGCGTTTTCGCACAAATCCGTGCGCGGGTGCTAAAAAGAGCAGCATCGGCATGCTTAGCACGTCGTTTGGTAGAAATCCACGTGCGCGTTCTGCCAAAAGCACCATTTGCATGCACATCTTGTGGTTTTGCAGAAAACTTATTCCGCGTCTACCAAAAGATGCATGTGCATGCTTAAAACGCGTTTTCGCACAAATCCGTGCGCGGGTGCTAAAAAGAGCAGCATCGGCAAGCTTAGCACGTCGTTTGGTAGAAATCCAGGTTCGCGTTCTGCAAAAAGCACCATTTGCATGCACATCTTGTGGTTTTGCAGAAAACTTCATCCGCGTCTACCAAAAGATGCATGTGCATGCTTAAAACGCGTTTTCGCACAAATGCGTGCGCGGGTGCTAAAAAGAGCAGCATCGGCATGCTTAGCACGTCGTTTGGTAGAAATCCACGTGCGCGTTCTGCCAAAAGCACCATTTGCATGCACATCTTCTGGTTTTGCAGAAAACTTCATCCGCGTCTACCAAAAGATGCATGTGCGTGCTTAAAACGCGTTTTCGCACAAATCCGTGCGCGGGTGCTATAAAGAGCAGCATCGGCAAGCTTAGCACGTCGTTTGGTAGAAATCCACGTGCGCGTTCTGCAAAAAGCACCATTTGCATGCACATCTTGTGGTTTTGCAGAAAACTTCATCCGCGTCTACCAAAAGATGCATGTGCATGCTTAAAACGCGTTTTCGCACAAATGCGTGCGCGGGTGCTAAAAAGAGCAGCATCGGCATGCTTAGCACGTCGTTTGGTAGAAATCCACGTGCGCGTTCTGCAAAAAGCACCATTTGCATGCACATCTTGTGGTTTTGCAGAAAACTTCATCCGCGTCTACCAAAAGATGCATGTGCATGCTTAAAACGCGTTTTCGCACAAATGCGTGCGCGGGTGCTAAAAAGAGCAGCATCGGCATGCTTAGCACGTCGTTTGGTAGAAATCCACGTGCGCGTTCTGCAAAAAGCACCATTTGCATGCACATCTTGTGGTTTTGCAGAAAACTTCATCGGCGTCTACCAAAAGATGCATGTGCATGCTTAAAACGCGTTTTCGCACAAATGCGTGCGCGGGTGCTAAAAAGAGCAGCATCGGCATGCTTAGCACGTCGTTTGGTAGAAATCCACATGCGCGTTCTGCCAAAAGCACCATTTGCATGCACATCTTGTGGTTTTGCAGAAAACTTCATCCGCGTCTACCAAAAGATGCATGTGCATGCTTAAAACGCGTTTTCGCACAAATCCGTGCGCGGGTGCTAAAAAGAGCAGCATCGGCATGCTTAGCACGTCGTTTGGTAGAAATCCACGTGCGCGTTCTGCAAAAAGCACCATTTGCATGCACATCTTGTGGTTTTGCAGAAAACTTCATCCGCGTCTACCAAAAGATGCATGTGCATGCTTAAAACGCGTTTTCGCACAAATGCGTGCGCGGGTGCTAAAAAGAGCAGCATCGGCATGCTTAGCACGTCGTTTGGTAGAAATCCACGTGCGCGTTCTGCAAAAAGCACCATTTGCATGCACATCTTGTGGTTTTGCAGAAAACTTCATCCGCGTCTACCAAAAGATGCATGTGCATGCTTAAAACGCGTTTTCGCACAAATGCGTGCGCGGGTGCTAAAAAGAGCAGCATCAGCATGCTTAGCACGTCGTTTGGTAGAAATTCACGAGCGCGTTCTGCAAAAAGCACCATTTGCATGCACATCTTGTGGTTTTGCAGAAAACTTCATCCGCGTCTACCAAAAGATGCATGTGCATGCTTAAAACGCGTTTTCGCACAAATGCGTGCGCGGGTGCTAAAAAGAGCAGCATCGGCATGCTTAGCACGTCGTTTGGTAGAAATCCACGTGCGCGTTCTGCAAAAAGCACCATTTGCATGCACATCTTGTGGTTTTGCAGAAAACTTCATCCGCGTCTACCAAAAGATGCATGTGCATGCTTAAAACGCGTTTTCGCACAAATGCGTGCGCGGGTGCCAAAAATAGCAGCATCGGCATGCTTAGCACGTCGTTTGGTAGAAATCCACGTGCGCGTTCTGCAAAAAGCACCATTTGCATGCACATCGTGTGGTTTTGCAGAAAACTTCATCCGCGTCTACCAAAAGATGCATGTGCATGCTTAAAACGCGTTTTCGCACAAATGCGTGCGCGGGTGCTAAAAAGAGCAGCATCGGCATGCTTAGCACGTCGTTTGGTAGAAATCCACGTGCGCGTTCTGCCAAAAGCACCATTTTCATGCACATCTTGTGGTTTTGCAGAAAACTTCATCCGCGTCTACCAAAAGATGCATGTGCATGCTTAAAACGCGTTTTCGCACAAATCCGTGCGCGGGTGCTAAAAAGAGCAGCATCGGCATGCTTAGCACGTCGTTTGGTAGAAATCCACGTGCGCGTTCTGCAAAAAGCACCATTTGCATGCACATCTTGTGGTTTTGCAGAAAACTTCATCCGCGTCTACCAAAAGATGCATGTTCATGCTTAAAACGCGTTTTCGCACAAATGCGTGCGCGGGTGCTAAAAAGAGCAGCATCGGCATGCTTAGGACGTCGTTTGGTAGAAATCCACGTGCGCGTTCTGCAAAAAGCACCATTTGCATGCACATCTTGTGGTTTTGCAGAAAACTTCATCCGCGTCTAGCAAAAGATGCATGTGCATGCTTAAAACGCGTTTTCGCACAAATGCGTGCGCGGGTGCTAAAAAGAGCAGCATCGAAATGCTTAGCACGTCGTTTGGTAGAAATCCACATGCGCGTGCTGCCAAAAGCACCATTTGCATGCACATCTTGTGGTTTTGCAGAAAACTTCATCCGCGTCTACCAAAAGATGCATGTGCATGCTTAAAACGCGTTTTCGCACAAATCCGTGCGCGGGTGCTAAAAAGAGCAGCATCGGCATGCTTAGCACGTCGTTTGGTAGAAATCCACGTGCGCGTTCTGCAAAAAGCACCATTTGCATGCACATGTTGTGGTTTTGCAGAAAACTTCATCCGCGTCTACCAAAAGATGCATGTGCATGCTTAAAACGCGCTTTCGCACAAATGCGTGCGCGGGTGCTAAAAAGAGCAGCATCGGCATGCTTAGCACGTCGTTTGGTAGAAATCCACGTGCGCGTTCTGCCAAAAGCACCATTTGCATGCACATCTTCTGGTTTTGCAGAAAACTTCATCCGCGTCTACCAAAAGATGCATGTGCATGCTTAAAACGCGTTTTCGCACAAATCCGTGCGCGGGTGCTAAAAAGAGCAGCATCGGCAAGCTTAGCACGTCGTTTGGTAGAAATCCACGTGCGCGTTCTGCAAAAAGCACCATTTGCATGCACATCTTGTGGTTTTGCAGAAAACTTCATCCGCGTCTACCAAAAGATGCATGTGCATGCTTAAAACGCGTTTTCGCACAAATGCGTGCGCGGGTGCTAAAAATAGCAGCATCGGCATGCTTAGTACGTCGTTTGGTAGAAATCCACGTGCGCGTTCTGCAAAAAGCACCATTTGCATGCACATCTTGTGGTTTTGCAGAAAACTTCATCCGCGTCTAGCAAAAGATGCATGTGCATGCTTAAAACGCGTTTTCGCACAAATGCGTGCGCGGGTGCTAAAAAGAGCAGCATCGAAATGCTTAGCACGTCGTTTGGTAGAAATCCACATGCGCGTGCTGCCAAAAGCACCATTTGCATGCACATCTTGTGGTTTTGCAGAAAACTTCATCCGCGTCTACCAAAAGATGCATGTGCATGCTTAAAACGCGTTTTCGCACAAATCCGTGCGCGGGTGCTAAAAAGAGCAGCATCGGCATGCTTATCACGTCGTTTGGTAGAAATCCACGTGCGCGTTCTGCAAAAAGCACCATTTGCATGCACATGTTGTGGTTTTGCAGAAAACTTCATCCGCGTCTACCAAAAGATGCATGTGCATGCTTAAAACGCGCTTTCGCACAAATGCGTGCGCGGGTGCTAAAGAGAGCAGCATCGGCATGCTTAGCACGTCGTTTGGTAGAAATCCACATGCGCGTGCTGCCAAAAGCACCATTTGCATGCACATCTTGTGGTTTTGCAGAAAACTTCATCCGCGTCTACCAAAAGATGCATGTGCATGCTTAAAACGCGTTTTCGCACAAATCCGTGCGCGGGTGCTAAAAAGAGCAGCATCGGCATGCTTATCACGTCGTTTGGTAGAAATCCACGTGCGCGTTCTGCAAAAAGCACCATTTGCATGCACATGTTGTGGTTTTGCAGAAAACTTCATCCGCGTCTACCAAAAGATGCATGTGCATGCTTAAAACGCGCTTTCGCACAAATGCGTGCGCGGGTGCTAAAGAGAGCAGCATCGGCATGCTTAGCACGTCGTTTGGTAGAAATCCACGTGCGCGTTCTGCCAAAAGCACCATTTGCATGCACATCTTCTGGTTTTGCAGAAAAACTTCATCCGCGTCTACCAAAAGATGCATGTGCATGCTTAAAACGCGTTTTCGCACAAATCCGTGCGCGGGTGCTAAAAAGAGCAGCATCGGCATGCTTAGCACGTCGTTTGGCAGAAATCCACGTGCGCGTTCTGCAAAAAGCACCATTTGCATGCACATCTTGTGGTTTTGCAGAAAACTTCATCCGCGTCTATCAAAAGATGCATGTGCATGCTTAAAACGCGTTTTCGCACAAATGCGTGCGCGGGTGCTAAAAAGAGCAGCATCGGCATGCTTAGCACGTCGTTTGGTAGAAATCCACGTGCGCGTTCTGCCAAAAGCACCATTTGCATGCACATCTTGTGGTTTTGCAGAAAACTTCATCCGCGTCTACCAAAAGATGCATGTGCATGCTTAAAACGCGTTTTCGCACAAATCCGTGCGCGGGTGCTAAAAAGAGCAGCATCGGCAAGCTTAGCATGTCGTTTGGTAGAAATCCACGTGCGCGTTCTGCAAAAAGCACCATTTGCATGCACATCTTGTGGTTTTGCAGAAAACTTCATCCGCGTCTACCAAAAGATGCATGTGCATGCTTAAAACGCGTTTTCGCACAAATGCGTGCGCGGGTGCTAAAAAGAGCAGCATCGGCATGCTTAGCACGTCGTTTGGTAGAAATCCACGTGCGCGTTCTGCAAAAAGCACCATTTGCATGCACATCTTGTGGTTTTGCAGAAAACTTCATCCGCGTCTACCAAAAGATGCATGTGCATGCTTAAAACGCGTTTTCGCACAAATGCGTGCGCGGGTGCTAAAAACAGCAGCATCGGCATGCTTAGCACGTCGTTTGGTAGAAATCCACGTGCGCGTTCTGCCAAAAGCACCATTTGCATGCACATCTTGGGGTTTTGCAGAAAACTTCATCCGCGTCTACCAAAAGATGCATGTGCACGCTTAAAACGCGTTTTCGCACAAATCCGTGCGCGGGTGCTAAAAAGAGCAGCATCGGCATGCTTAGCACGTCGTTTGGTAGAAATCCACGTGCGCGTTCTGCAAAAAGCACCATTTGCATGCACATCTTGTGGTTTTGCAGAAAACTTCATCCGCGTCTACCAAAAGATGCATGTGCATGCTTAAAACGCGTTTTCGCACAAATGCGTGCGCGGGTGCTAAAAAGAGCAGCATCGGCATGCTTAGCACGTCGTTTGGTAGAAATCCACGTGCGCGTTCTGCAAAAAGCACCATTTGCATGCACATCTTGTGGTTTTGCAGAAAACTTCATCCGCGTCTACCAAAAGATGCATGTGCATGCTTAAAACGCGTTTTCGCACAAATGCGTGCGCGGGTGCTAAAAACAGCAGCATCGGCATGCTTAGCACGTCGTTTGGTAGAAATCCACGTGCGCGTTCTGCCAAAAGCACCATTTGCATGCACATCTTGGGGTTTTGCAGAAAACTTCATCCGCGTCTACCAAAAGATGCATGTGCACGCTTAAAACGCGTTTTCGCACAAATCCGTGCGCGGGTGCTAAAAAGAGCAGCATCGGCATGCTTAGCACGTCGTTTGGTAGAAATCCACGTGCGCGTTCTGCAAAAAGCACCATTTGCATGCACATCTTGTGGTTTTGCAGAAAACTTCATCCGCGTCTACCAAAAGATGCATGTGCATGCTTAAAACGCGTTTTCGCACAAATCCGTGCGCGGGTGCTAAAAAGAGCAGCATCGGCATGCTTAGCACGTCGTTTGGTAGAAATCCACGTGCGCGTTCTGCAAAAAGCACCATTTGCATGCACATCTTGTATTTTGCAGAAAACTTCATCCGCGTCTACCAAAAGATGCATGTGCATGCTTAAAACGCGTTTTCGCATAAATGCGTGCGCGGGTGCTAAAAAGAGCAGCATCGGCATGCTTAGCACGTCGTTTGGTAGAAATCCACGAGCGCGTTCTGCAAAAAGCACCATTTGCATGCACATCTTGTGGTTTTGCAGAAAACTTCATCCCTGTCTACCAAAAGATGGATGTGCATGCTTAAAACGCGTTTTCGCACAAATGCGTGCGCGGGTGCTAAAAAGAGCAGCATCGGCATGCTTAGCACGTCGTTTGGTAGAAATCCACGTGCGCGTTCTGCCAAAAGCACCATTTGCATGCACATCTTGTGGTTTTGCAGAAAACTTCATCCGCGTCTACCAAAAGATGCATGTGCATGCTTAAAACGCGTTTTCGCACAAATCCGTGCGCGGGTGCTAAAAAGAGCAGCATCGGCAAGCTTAGCATGTCGTTTGGTAGAAATCCACGTGCGCGTTCTGCAAAAAGCACCATTTGCATGCACATCTTGTGGTTTTGCAGAAAACTTCATCCGCGTCTACCAAAAGATGCATGTGCATGCTTAAAACGCGTTTTCGCACAAATGCGTGCGCGGGTGCTAAAAAGAGCAGCATCGGCATGCTTAGCACGTCGTTTGGTAGAAATCCACGTGCGCGTTCTGCAAAAAGCACCATTTGCATGCACATCTTGTGGTTTTGCAGAAAACTTCATCCGCGTCTACCAAAAGATGCATGTGCATGCTTAAAACGCGTTTTCGCACAAATGCGTGCGCGGGTGCTAAAAACAGCAGCATCGGCATGCTTAGCACGTCGTTTGGTAGAAATCCACGTGCGCGTTCTGCCAAAAGCACCATTTGCATGCACATCTTGGGGTTTTGCAGAAAACTTCATCCGCGTCTACCAAAAGATGCATGTGCACGCTTAAAACGCGTTTTCGCACAAATCCGTGCGCGGGTGCTAAAAAGAGCAGCATCGGCATGCTTAGCACGTCGTTTGGTAGAAATCCACGTGCGCGTTCTGCAAAAAGCACCATTTGCATGCACATCTTGTGGTTTTGCAGAAAACTTCATCCGCGTCTACCAAAAGATGCATGTGCATGCTTAAAACGCGTTTTCGCACAAATGCGTGCGCGGGTGCTAAAAAGAGCAGCATCGGCATGCTTAGCACGTCGTTTGGTAGAAATCCACGTGCGCGTTCTGCAAAAAGCACCATTTGCATGCACATCTTGTGGTTTTGCAGAAAACTTCATCCGCGTCTACCAAAAGATGCATGTGCATGCTTAAAACGCGTTTTCGCACAAATGCGTGCGCGGGTGCTAAAAACAGCAGCATCGGCATGCTTAGCACGTCGTTTGGTAGAAATCCACGTGCGCGTTCTGCCAAAAGCACCATTTGCATGCACATCTTGGGGTTTTGCAGAAAACTTCATCCGCGTCTACCAAAAGATGCATGTGCACGCTTAAAACGCGTTTTCGCACAAATCCGTGCGCGGGTGCTAAAAAGAGCAGCATCGGCATGCTTAGCACGTCGTTTGGTAGAAATCCACGTGCGCGTTCTGCAAAAAGCACCATTTGCATGCACATCTTGTGGTTTTGCAGAAAACTTCATCCGCGTCTACCAAAAGATGCATGTGCATGCTTAAAACGCGTTTTCGCACAAATCCGTGCGCGGGTGCTAAAAAGAGCAGCATCGGCATGCTTAGCACGTCGTTTGGTAGAAATCCACGTGCGCGTTCTGCAAAAAGCACCATTTGCATGCACATCTTGTATTTTGCAGAAAACTTCATCCGCGTCTACCAAAAGATGCATGTGCATGCTTAAAACGCGTTTTCGCATAAATGCGTGCGCGGGTGCTAAAAAGAGCAGCATCGGCATGCTTAGCACGTCGTTTGGTAGAAATCCACGAGCGCGTTCTGCAAAAAGCACCATTTGCATGCACATCTTGTGGTTTTGCAGAAAACTTCATCCGCGTCTACCAAAAGATGCATGTGCATGCTTAAAACGCGTTTTCGCATAAATGCGTGCGCGGGTGCTAAAAACAGCAGCATCGGCATGCTTAGCACGTCGTTTGGTAGAAATCCACGTGCGCGTTCTGCCAAAAGCACCATTTGCATGCACATCTTGGGGTTTTGCAGAAAACTTCATCCGCGTCTACCAAAAGATGCATGTGCACGCTTAAAACGCGTTTTCGCACAAATCCGTGCGCGGGTGCTAAAAAGAGCAGCATCGGCATGCTTAGCACGTCGTTTGGTAGAAATCCACGTGCGCGTTCTGCAAAAAGCACCATTTGCATGCACATCTTGTGGTTTTGCAGAAAACTTCATCCGCGTCTACCAAAAGATGCATGTGCATGCTTAAAACGCGTTTTCGCACAAATCCGTGCGCGGGTGCTAAAAAGAGCAGCATCGGCATGCTTAGCACGTCGTTTGGTAGAAATCCACGTGCGCGTTCTGCAAAAAGCACCATTTGCATGCACATCTTGTATTTTGCAGAAAACTTCATCCGCGTCTACCAAAAGATGCATGTGCATGCTTAAAACGCGTTTTCGCATAAATGCGTGCGCGGGTGCTAAAAAGAGCAGCATCGGCATGCTTAGCACGTCGTTTGGTAGAAATCCACGAGCGCGTTCTGCAAAAAGCACCATTTGCATGCACATCTTGTGGTTTTGCAGAAAACTTCATCCCTGTCTACCAAAAGATGGATGTGCATGCTTAAAACGCGTTTTCGCACAAATGCGTGCGCGGGTGCTAAAAAGAGCAGCATCGGCATGCTTAGCACGTCGTTTGGTAGAAATCCACGTGCGCGTTCTGCCAAAAGCACCATTTGCATGCACATCTTGTGGTTTTGCAGAAAACTTCATCCGCGTCTACCAAAAGATGCATGTGCATGCTTAAAACGCGTTTTCGCACAAATCCGTGCGCGGGTGCTAAAAAGAGCAGCATCGGCAAGCTTAGCATGTCGTTTGGTAGAAATCCACGTGCGCGTTCTGCAAAAAGCACCATTTGCATGCACATCTTGTGGTTTTGCAGAAAACTTCATCCGCGTCTACCAAAAGATGCATGTGCATGCTTAAAACGCGTTTTCGCACAAATGCGTGCGCGGGTGCTAAAAAGAGCAGCATCGGCATGCTTAGCACGTCGTTTGGTAGAAATCCACGTGCGCGTTCTGCAAAAAGCACCATTTGCATGCACATCTTGTGGTTTTGCAGAAAACTTCATCCGCGTCTACCCAAAGATGCATGTACATGCTTAAAACGCGTTTTCGCACAAATGCGTGCGCGGGTGCTAAAAACAGCAGCATCGGCATGCTTAGCACGTCGTTTGGTAGAAATCCACGTGCGCGTTCTGCCAAAAGCACCATTTGCATGCACATCTTGGGGTTTTGCAGAAAACTTCATCCGCGTCTACCAAAAGATGCATGTGCACGCTTAAAACGCGTTTTCGCACAAATCCGTGCGCGGGTGCTAAAAAGAGCAGCATCGGCATGCTTAGCACGTCGTTTGGTAGAAATCCACGTGCGCGTTCTGCAAAAAGCACCATTTGCATGCACATCTTGTGGTTTTGCAGAAAACTTCATCCGCGTCTACCAAAAGATGCATGTGCATGCTTAAAACGCGTTTTCGCACAAATGCGTGCGCGGGTGCTAAAAAGAGCAGCATCGGCATGCTTAGCACGTCGTTTGGTAGAAATCCACGTGCGCGTTCTGCAAAAAGCACCATTTGCATGCACATCTTGTGGTTTTGCAGAAAACTTCATCCGCGTCTACCAAAAGATGCATGTGCATGCTTAAAACGCGTTTTCGCACAAATGCGTGCGCGGGTGCTAAAAACAGCAGCATCGGCATGCTTAGCACGTCGTTTGGTAGAAATCCACGTGCGCGTTCTGCCAAAAGCACCATTTGCATGCACATCTTGGGGTTTTGCAGAAAACTTCATCCGCGTCTACCAAAAGATGCATGTGCACGCTTAAAACGCGTTTTCGCACAAATCCGTGCGCGGGTGCTAAAAAGAGCAGCATCGGCATGCTTAGCACGTCGTTTGGTAGAAATCCACGTGCGCGTTCTGCAAAAAGCACCATTTGCATGCACATCTTGTGGTTTTGCAGAAAACTTCATCCGCGTCTACCAAAAGATGCATGTGCATGCTTAAAACGCGTTTTCGCACAAATCCGTGCGCGGGTGCTAAAAAGAGCAGCATCGGCATGCTTAGCACGTCGTTTGGTAGAAATCCACGTGCGCGTTCTGCAAAAAGCACCATTTGCATGCACATCTTGTATTTTGCAGAAAACTTCATCCGCGTCTACCAAAAGATGCATGTGCATGCTTAAAACGCGTTTTCGCATAAATGCGTGCGCGGGTGCTAAAAAGAGCAGCATCGGCATGCTTAGCACGTCGTTTGGTAGAAATCCACGAGCGCGTTCTGCAAAAAGCACCATTTGCATGCACATCTTGTGGTTTTGCAGAAAACTTCATCCCTGTCTACCAAAAGATGGATGTGCATGCTTAAAACGCGTTTTCGCACAAATGCGTGCGCGGGTGCTAAAAAGAGCAGCATCGGCATGCTTAGCACGTCGTTTGGTAGAAATCCACGTGCGCGTTCTGCCAAAAGCACCATTTGCATGCACATCTTGTGGTTTTGCAGAAAACTTCCTCCGCGTCTACCAAAAGATGCATGTGCATGCTTAAAACGCGTTTTCGCACAAATCCGTGCGCGGGTGCTAAAAAGAGCAGCATCGGCATGCTTAGCACGTCGTTTGGTAGAAATCCACGTGCGCGTTCTGCAAAAAGCACCATTTGCATGCACATCTTGTGGTTTTGCAGAAAACTTCATCCGCGTCTACCAAAAGATGCATGTGCATGCTTAAAACGCGTTTTCGCACAAATGCGTGCGCGGGTGCTAAAAAGAGCAGCATCGGCATGCTTAGCACGTCGTTTGGTAGAAATCCACGTGCGCGTTCTGCCAAAAGCACCATTTGCATGCACATCTTGTGGTTTTGCAGAAAACTTATTCCGCGTCTACCAAAAGATGCATGTGCATGCTTAAAACGCGTTTTCGCACAAATCCGTGCGCGGGTGCTAAAAAGAGCAGCATCGGCAAGCTTAGCACGTCGTTTGGTAGAAATCCAGGTTCGCGTTCTGCAAAAAGCACCATTTGCATGCACATCTTGTGGTTTTGCAGAAAACGTCATCCGCGTCTACCAAAAGATGCATGTGCATGCTTAAAACGCGTTTTCGCACAAATGCGTGCGCGGGTGCTAAAAAGAGCAGCATCGGCATGCTTAGCACGTCCGTTTGGTAGAAATCCACGTGCGCGTTCTGCCAAAAGCACCATTTGCATGCACATCTTGTGGTTTTGCAGAAAACTTCATCCGCGTCTACCAAAAGATGCATGTGCGTGCTTAAAACGCGTTTTCGCACAAATCCGTGCGCGGGTGCTATAAAGAGCAGCATCGGCAAGCTTAGCACGTCGTTTGGTAGAAATCCACGTGCGCGTTCTGCAAAAAGCACCATTTGCATGCACATCTTGTGGTTTTGCAGAAAACTTCATCCGCGTCTACCAAAAGATGCATGTGCATGCTTAAAACGCGTTTTCGCACAAATGCGTGCGCGGGTGCTAAAAAGAGCAGCATCGGCATGCTTAGCACGTCGTTTGGTAGAAGTCCACGTGCGCGTTCTGCAAAAGCACCATTTGCATGCACATCTTGTGGTTTTGCAGAAAACTTCATCCGCGTCTACCGAAAGATGCATGTGCATGCTTAAAACGCGTTTTCGCACAAATGCGTGCGCGGGTGCTAAAAAGAGCAGCATCGGCATTCTTAGCACGTCGTTTGGTAGAAATCCACGTGCGCGCTCTGCCAAAAGCACCATTTGCATGCACATCTGTCTCGCGTGTGTAAAACTTCATCCGCGTCTACCAAAAGATGCATGTGCATGCTTAAAACGCGTTTTCGCACAAATCCCTGCGCGGGTGCTAAAAAGAGCAGCATCGGCATGCTTAGCACGTCGTTTGGTAGAAATCCACGTGCGCGTTCTGCAAAAAGCACCATTTGCATGCACATCTTGTGGTTTTGCAGAAAACTTCATCCGCGTCTACCAAAAGATGCATGTGCATGCTTAAAAACGCGTTTTCGCACAAATGCGTGCGCGGGTGCTAAAAACAGCAGCATCGGCATGCTTAGCACGTCGTTTGGTAGAAATCCACGTGCGCGTTCTGCCAAAAGCACCATTTGCATGCACATCTTGGGGTTTTGCAGAAAACTTCATCCGCGTCTACCAAAAGATGCATGTGCACGCTTAAAACGCGTTTTCGCACAAATCCGTGCGCGGGTGCTAAAAAGAGCAGCATCGGCATGCTTAGCACGTCGTTTGGTAGAAATCCACGTGCGCGTTCTGCCAAAAGCACCATTTGCATGCACATCTTGTGGTTTTGCAGAAAACTTATTCCGCGTCTACCAAAAGATGCATGTGCATGCTTAAAACCGCGTTTTTCGCACAAATCCGTGCGCGGGTGCTAAAAAGAGCAGCATCGGCAAGCTTAGCACGTCGTTTGGTAGAAATCCAGGTTCGCGTTCTGCAAAAAGCACCATTTGCATGCACATCTTGTGGTTTTGCAGAAAACTTCATCCGCGTCTACCAAAGATGCATGTGCATGCTTAAAACGCGTTTTCGCACAAATGCGTGCGCGGGGTGCTAAAAAGAGCAGCATCGGCATGCTTAGCACGTCGTTTGGTAGAAATCCCACGTGCGCGTTCTGCCAAAAGCACCATTTGCATGCACATCTTCTGGTTTTGCAGAAAACTTCATCCGCGTCTACCAAAAGATGCATGTGCGTGCTTAAAACGCGTTTTCGCACAAATCCGTGCGCGGGTGCTATAAAGAGCAGCATCGGCAAGCTTAGCACGTCGTTTGGTAGAAATCCACGTGCGCGTTCTGCAAAAAGCACCATTTGCATGCACATCTTGTGGTTTTTGCAGAAAACTTCATCCGCGTCTACCAAAAGATGCATGTGCATGCTTAAAACGCGTTTTCGCACAAATGCGTGCGCGGGGTGCTAAAAAAGAGCAGCATCGGCATGCTTAGCACGTCGTTTGGTAGAAATCCACGTGCGCGTTCTGCAAAAAGCACCATTTGCATGCACATCTTGTGGTTTTGCAGAAAACTTCATCCGCGTCTACCAAAAGATGCATGTGCATGCTTAAAACGCGTTTTCGCACAAATGCGTGCGCGGCGTGCTAAAAAGAGCAGCATCGGCATGCTTAGCACGTCGTTTGGTAGAAATCCACGTGCGCGTTCTGCAAAAAGCACCATTTGCATGCACATCTTGTGGTTTTGCAGAAAACTTCATCGGCGTCTACCAAAAGATGCATGTGCATGCTTAAAACGCGTTTTCGCACAAATGCGTGCGCGGGTGCTAAAAAGAGCAGCATCGGCATGCTTAGCACGTCGTTTGGTAGAAATCCACATGCGCGTTCTGCCAAAAAGCACCATTTGCATGCACATCTTGTGGTTTTGCAGAAAACTTCATCCGCGTCTACCAAAAGATGCATGTGCATGCTTAAAACGCGTTTTCGCACAAATCCGTGCGCGGGTGCTAAAAAGAGCAGCATCGGCATGCTTAGCACGTCGTTTGGTAGAAAATCCACGTGCGCGTTCTGCAAAAAGCACCATTTGCATGCACATCTTGTGGTTTTGCAGAAAACTTCATCCGCGTCTACCAAAAGATGCATGTGCATGCTTAAAACGCGTTTTCGCACAAATGCGTGCGCGGGTGCTAAAAAGAGCAGCATCGGCATGCTTAGCACGTCCGTTTGGTAGAAATCCACGTGCGCGTTCTGCAAAAAGCACCATTTGCATGCACATCTTGTGGTTTTGCAGAAAACTTCATCCGCGTCTACCAAAAGATGCATGTGCATGCTTAAAACGCGTTTTCGCACAAATGCGTGCGCGGGTGCTAAAAAGAGCAGCATCAGCATGCTTAGCACGTCGTTTGGTAGAAATTCACGAGCGCGTTCTGCAAAAAGCACCATTTGCATGCACATCTTGTGGTTTTGCAGAAAACTTCATCCGCGTCTACCAAAAG
>NW_027315067.1:0-83778 GCF_023375885.2 Dermacentor andersoni | reverse complement strand
GCTAAAAAGAGCAGCATCGGCATGCTTAGCACGTCGTTTGGTAGAAATCCACGTGCGCGTTCTGCAAAAAGCACCATTTGCATGCACATCTTGTGGTTTTGCAGAAAACTTCATCCGCGTCTACCAAAAGATGCATGTGCATGCTTAAAACGCGTTTTCGCACAAATGCGTGCGCGGGTGCTAAAAAGAGCAGCATCGGCATGCTTAGCACGTCGTTTGGTAGAAATCCACGTGCGCGTTCTCCCAAAAGCACCATTTGCATGCACATCTTGTGGTTTTGCAGAAAACTTCATCCGCGTCTACCAAAAGATGCATGTGCATGCTTAAAACGCGTTTTCGCACAAATGCGTGCGCGGGTGCTAAAAAGAGCAGCATGGGCATGCTTAGCACGTCGTTTGGTAGAAATCCACGTGCGCGTTCAGCCAAAAGCACCATTTGCATGCACATCTTGTGGTTTTGCAGAAAACTTCATCCGCGTCTACCAAAAGATGCATGTGCATGCTTAAAACGTGTTTTCGCACAAATCCGTGCGCGGGTGCTAAAAAGAGCAGCATCGGCATGCTTAGCACGTCGTTTGGTAGAAATCCACGTGCGCGTTCTGCCAAAAGCACCATTTGCATGCACATCTTGTGGTTTTGCAGAAAACTTCATCCGCGTCTACCAAAAGATGCATGTGCATGCTTAAAACGCGTTTTCGCACAAATCCGTGCGCGGGTGCTAAAAAGAGCAGCATCGGCATGCTTAGCACGTCGTTTGGTAGAAATCCACGTGCGCGTTCTGCCAAAAGCACCATTTGCATGCACATCTTGTGGTTTTGCAGAAAACTTCATCCGCGTCTACCAAAAGATGCATGTGCATGCTTAAAACGCGTTTTCGCACAAATGCGTGCGCGGGTGCTAAAAAGAGCAGCATCGGCATGCTTAGCACGTCGTTTGGTAGAAATCCACGTGCGCGTTCTGCCAAAAGCACCATTTGCATGCACATCTTGTGGTTTTGCAGAAAACTTCATCCGCGTCTACCAAATCATGCATGTGCATGCTTAAAACGCGTTTTCGCACAAATCCGTGCGCGGGTGCTAAAAAGAGCAGCATCGGCATGCTTAGCACGTCGTCTGGTAGAAATCCACGTGCGCGTTCTGCAAAAAGCACCATTTGCATGCACATATTGTGGTTTTGCAGAAAACTTTATCCGCGTCTACCAAAAGATGCATGGGCATGCTTAAAACGCGTTTTTGCACAAATCCGTGCGCGGGTGCTAAAAAGAGCAGCATCGGCATGCTTAGCACGTCGTTTGGTAGAAATCCACGTGCGCGTTCTGCCAAAAGCACCATTTGCATGCACATCTTGTGGTTTTGCAGAAAACTTCATCCGCGTCTACCAAAAGATGCATGTGCATGCTTAAAACGCGTTTTCGCACAAATCCGTGCGCGGGTGCTAAAAAGAGCAGCATCGGCATGCTTAGCACGTCGTTTGGTAGAAATGCACGTGCGCGTTCTGCCAAAAGCACCATTTGCATGCACATCTTGTGGTTTTGCAGAAAACTTCATCCGCGTCTACCAAAAGATGCATGTGCATGCTTAAAACGCGTTTTCGCACAAATGCGTGCGCGGGTGCTAAAAAGAGCAGCATCGGCATGCTTAGCACGTCGTTTGGTAGAA
The DNA here is from genome assembly GCF_023375885.2 of Dermacentor andersoni. NCBI lineage: Eukaryota > Metazoa > Arthropoda > Arachnida > Ixodida > Ixodidae > Dermacentor > Dermacentor andersoni. Next base: position 82,121 of record NW_027315067.1, on the reverse strand, counting down.
ATCCACGTGCGCGTTCTGCCAAAAGCACCATTTGCATGCACATCTTGTGGTTTTGCAGAAAGCTTCACCCGCGTCTACCAAAAGATGCATGTGCATGCTTAAAACGCGTTTTCGCACAAATGCGTGCGCGGGTGCTAAAAAGAGCAGCATCGGCATGCTTAGCACGTCGTTTGGTAGAAATCCACGTGCGCGTTCTGCAAAAAGCACCATTTGCATGCACATCTTGTGGTTTTGCAGAAAACTTCATCCGCGTCTACCAAAAGATGCATGTGCATGCTTAAAACGCGTTTTCGCACAAATGCGTGCGCGGGTGCTAAAAAGAGCAGCATCGGCATGCTTAGCACGTCGTTTGGTAGAAATCCACGTGCGCGTTCTCCCAAAAGCACCATTTGCATGCACATCTTGTGGTTTTGCAGAAAACTTCATCCGCGTCTACCAAAAGATGCATGTGCATGCTTAAAACGCGTTTTCGCACAAATGCGTGCGCGGGTGCTAAAAAGAGCAGCATCGGCATGCTTAGCACGTCGTTTGGTAGAAATCCACGTGCGCGTTCTGCCAAAAGCACCATTTGCATGCACATCTTGTGGTTTTGCAGAAAACTTCATCCGCGGCTACCAAAAGATGCATGTGCATGCTTAAAACGTGTTTTCGCACAAATCCGTGCGCGGGTGCTAAAAAGAGCAGCATCGGCATGCTTAGCACGTCGTTTGGTAGAAATCCACGTGCGTGTTCTGCCAAAAGCACCATTTGCATGCACATCTTGTGGTTTTGCAGAAAACTTCATCCGCGTCTACCAAAAGATGCATGTGCATGCTTAAAACGCGTTTTCGCACAAATCCGTGCGCGGGTGCTAAAAAGAGCAGCATCGGCATGCTTAGCACGTCGTTTGGTAGAAATCCACGTGCGCGTTCTGCCAAAAGCACCATTTGCATGCACATCTTGTGGTTTTGCAGAAAACTTCATCCGCGTCTACCAAAAGATGCATGTGCATGCTTAAAACGCGTTTTCGCACAAATGCGTGCGCGGGTGCTAAAAAGAGCAGCATCGGCATGCTTAGCACGTCGTTTGGTAGAAATCCACGTGCGCGTTCTGCCAAAAGCACCATTTGCATGCACATCTTCTGGTTTTGCAGAAAACTTCATCCGCGTCTACGAAAAGATGCATGTGCATGCTTAAAACGCGTTTTCGCACAAATCCGTGCGCGGGGGCTAAAAAGAGCAGCATCGGCATGCTTAGCACGTCGTTTGGTAGAAATCCACGTGCGCGTTCTGCCAAAAGCACCATTTGCATGCACATCTTGTGGTTTTGCAGAAAACTTCATCCGCGTCTACCAAAAGATGCATGTGCATGCTTAAAACGCGTTTTCGCACAAATGCGTGCGCGGGTGCTAAAAAGAGCAGCATCGGCATGCTTAGCACGTCGTTTGGTAGAAATCCACGTGCGCGTTCTGCCAAAAGCACCATTTGCATGCACATCTTGTGGTTTTGCAGAAAACTTCATCCGCGTCTACCAAAAGATGCATGTGCATGCTTAAAACGCGTTTTCGCACAAATCCGTGCGCGGGTGCTAAAAAGAGCAGCATCGGCATGCTTAGCACGTCGTTTGGTAGAAATCCACGTGCGCGTTCTGCAAAAAGCACCATTTGCATGCTCATCTTGTGGTTTTGCAGAAAACTTCACCCGCGTCTACCAAAAGATGCATGTGCATGCTTAAAACGCGTTTTCGTACAAATGCGTGCGCGGGTGCTAAAAAGAGCAGCATCGGCATGCTTAGCACGTCGTTTGGTAGAAATCCACGTGCGCGTTCTGCAAAAAGCACCATTTGCATGCACATCTTGTGGTTTTGCAGAAAACTTCATCCGCGTCTACCAAAAGATGCATGTGCATGCTTAAAACGCGTTTTCGCACAAATGCGTGCGCGGGTGCTAAAAAGAGCAGCATCGGCATGCTTAGCACGTCGTTTGGTAGAAATCCACGTGCGCGTTCTGCCAAAAGCACCATTTGCATGCACATCTTGTGGTTTTGCAGAAAACTTCATCCGCGTCTACCAAAAGATGCATGTGCATGCTTAAAACGCGTTTTCGCACAAATGAGTGCGCGGGTGCTAAAAAGAGCAGCATCGGCATGCTTAGCACGTCGTTTGGTAGAAATCCACGTGCGCGTTCTGCCAAAAGCACCATTTGCATGCACATCTTGTGGTTTTGCAGAAAGCTTCATCCGCGTCTACCAAAAGATGCATGTGCATGCTTAAAACGCGTTTTCGCACAAATCCGTGCGCGGGTGCTAAAAAGAGCAGCATCGGCATGCTTAGCACGTCGTTTGGTAGAAATCCACGTGCGCGTTCTGCCAAAAGCACCATTTGCATGCACATCTTGTGGTTTTGCAGAAAACTTCATCCGCGTCTACCAAAAGATGCATGTGCATGCTTAAAACGCGTTTTCGCACAAATCCGTGCGCGGGTGCTAAAAAGAGCAGCATCGGCATGCTTAGCACGTCGTTTGGTAGAAATCCACGTGCGGGTTCTGCCAAAAGCACCATTTGCATGCACATCTTGTGGTTTTGCAGAAAACTTCATCCGCGTCTACCAAAAGATGCATGTGCATGCTTAAAACGCGTTTTCGCACAAATGCATGCGCGGGTGCTAAAAAGAGCAGCATCGGCATGCTTAGCACGTCGTTTGGTAGAAATCCACGTGCGCGTTCTGCAAAAAGCACCATTTGCATGCACATCTTGTGGTTTTGCAGAAAACTTCATCCGCGTCTACCAAATCATGCATGTGCATGCTTAAAACGCGTTTTCGCACAAATCCGTGCGCGGGTGCTAAAAAGAGCAGCATCGGCATGCTTAGCACGTCGTCTGGTAGAAATCCACGTGCGCGTTCTGCAAAAAGCACCATTTGCATGCACATATTGTGGTTTTGCAGAAAACTTTATCCGCGTCTACCAAAAGATGCATGGGCATGCTTAAAACGTGTTTTTGCACAAATCCGTGCGCGGGTGCTAAAAAGAGCAGCATCGGCATGCTTAGCACGTCGTTTGGTAGAAATCCACGTGCGCGTTCTGCCAAAAGCACCATTTGCATGCACATCTTGTGGTTTTGCAGAAAACTTCATCCGCGTCTACCAAAAGATGCATGTGCATGCTTAAAACGCGTTTTCGCACAAATCCGTGCGCGGGTGCTAAAAAGAGCAGCATCGGCATGCTTAGCACGTCGTTTGGTAGAAATCCACGTGCGCGTTCTGCCAAAAGCACCATTTGCATGCACATCTTGTGGTTTTGCAGAAAACTTCATCCGCGTCTACCAAAAGATGCATGTGCATGCTTAAAACGCGTTTTCGCACAAATGCGTGCGCGGGTGCTAAAAAGAGCAGCATCGGCATGCTTAGCACGTCGTTTGGTAGAAATCCACGTGCGCGTTCTGCCAAAAGCACCATTTGCATGCACATCTTGTGGTTTTGCAGAAAACTTCACCCGCGTCTACCAAAAGATGCATGTGCATGCTTAAAACGCGTTTTCGCACAAATGCGTGCGCGGGTGCTAAAAAGAGCAGCATCGGCATGCTTAGCACGTCGTTTGGTAGAAATCCACGTGCGCGTTCTGCAAAAAGCACCATTTGCATGCACATCTTGTGGTTTTGCAGAAAACTTCATCCGCGTCTACCAAAAGATGCATGTGCATGCTTAAAACGCGTTTTCGCACAAATGCGTGCGCGGGTGCTAAAAAGAGCAGCATCGGCATGCTTAGCACGTCGTTTGGTAGAAATCCACGTGCGCGTTCTCCCAAAAGCACCATTTGCATGCACATCTTGTGGTTTTGCAGAAAACTTCATCCGCGTCTACCAAAAGATGCATGTGCATGCTTAAAACGCGTTTTCGCACAAATGCGTGCGCGGGTGCTAAAAAGAGCAGCATGGGCATGCTTAGCACGTCGTTTGGTAGAAATCCACGTGCGCGTTCAGCCAAAAGCACCATTTGCATGCACATCTTGTGGTTTTGCAGAAAACTTCATCCGCGTCTACCAAAAGATGCATGTGCATGCTTAAAACGTGTTTTCGCACAAATCCGTGCGCGGGTGCTAAAAAGAGCAGCATCGGCATGCTTAGCACGTCGTTTGGTAGAAATCCACGTGCGCGTTCTGCCAAAAGCACCATTTGCATGCACATCTTGTGGTTTTGCAGAAAACTTCATCCGCGTCTACCAAAAGATGCATGTGCATGCTTAAAACGCGTTTTCGCACAAATCCGTGCGCGGGTGCTAAAAAGAGCAGCATCGGCATGCTTAGCACGTCGTTTGGTAGAAATCCACGTGCGCGTTCTGCCAAAAGCACCATTTGCATGCACATCTTGTGGTTTTGCAGAAAACTTCATCCGCGTCTACCAAAAGATGCATGTGCATGCTTAAAACGCGTTTTCGCACAAATGCGTGCGCGGGTGCTAAAAAGAGCAGCATCGGCATGCTTAGCACGTCGTTTGGTAGAAATCCACGTGCGCGTTCTGCCAAAAGCACCATTTGCATGCACATCTTCTGGTTTTGCAGAAAACTTCATCCGCGTCTACGAAAAGATGCATGTGCATGCTTAAAACGCGTTTTCGCACAAATCCGTGCGCGGGGGCTAAAAAGAGCAGCATCGGCATGCTTAGCACGTCGTTTGGTAGAAATCCACGTGCGCGTTCTGCCAAAAGCACCATTTGCATGCACATCTTGTGGTTTTGCAGAAAACTTCATCCGCGTCTACCAAAAGATGCATGTGCATGCTTAAAACGCGTTTTCGCACAAATGCGTGCGCGGGTGCTAAAAAGAGCAGCATCGGCATGCTTAGCACGTCGTTTGGTAGAAATCCACGTGCGCGTTCTGCCAAAAGCACCATTTGCATGCACATCTTGTGGTTTTGCAGAAAACTTCATCCGCGTCTACCAAAAGATGCATGTGCATGCTTAAAACGCGTTTTCGCACAAATCCGTGCGCGGGTGCTAAAAAGAGCAGCATCGGCATGCTTAGCACGTCGTTTGGTAGAAATCCACGTGCGCGTTCTGCAAAAAGCACCATTTGCATGCACATCTTGTGGTTTTGCAGAAAACTTCATCCGCGTCTACCAAAAGATGCATGTGCATGCTTAAAACGCGTTTTCGCACAAATGCATGCGCGGGTGCTAAAAAGAGCAGCATCGGCATGCTTAGCACGTCGTTTGGTAGAAATCCACGTGCGCGTTCTGCAAAAAGCACCATTTGCATGCACATCTTGTGGTTTTGCAGAAAACTTCATCCGCGTCTACCAAATCATGCATGTGCATGCTTAAAACGCGTTTTCGCACAAATCCGTGCGCGGTTGCTAAAAAGAGCAGCATCGGCATGCTTAGCACGTCGTCTGGTAGAAATCCACGTGCGCGTTCTGCAAAAAGCACCATTTGCATGCACATATTGTGGTTTTGCAGAAAACTTTATCCGCGTCTACCAAAAGATGCATGGGCATGCTTAAAACGCGTTTTTGCACAAATCCGTGCGCGGGTGCTAAAAAGAGCAGCATCGGCATGCTTAGCACGTCGTTTGGTAGAAATCCACGTGCGCGTTCTGCCAAAAGCACCATTTGCATGCACATCTTGTGGTTTTGCAGAAAACTTCATCCGCGTCTACCAAAAGATGCATGTGCATGCTTAAAACGCGTTTTCGCACAAATCCGTGCGCGGGTGCTAAAAAGAGCAGCATCGGCATGCTTAGCACGTCGTTTGGTAGAAATCCACGTGCGCGTTCTGCCAAAAGCACCATTTGCATGCACATCTTGTGGTTTTGCAGAAAACTTCATCCGCGTCTACCAAAAGATGCATGTGCATGCTTAAAACGCGTTTTCGCACAAATGCGTGCGCGGGTGCTAAAAAGAGCAGCATCGGCATGCTTAGCACGTCGTTTGGTAGAAATCCACGTGCGCGTTCTGCCAAAAGCACCATTTGCATGCACATATTGTGGTTTTGCAGAAAACTTTATCCGCGTCTACCAAAAGATGCATGGGCATGCTTAAAACGTGTTTTTGCACAAATCCGTGCGCGGGTGCTAAAAAGAGCAGCATCGGCATGCTTAGCACGTCGTTTGGTAGAAATCCACGTGCGCGTTCTGCCAAAAGCACCATTTGCATGCACATCTTGTGGTTTTGCAGAAAACTTCATCCGCGTCTACCAAAAGATGCATGTGCATGCTTAAAACGCGTTTTCGCACAAATCCGTGCGCGGGTGCTAAAAAGAGCAGCATCGGCATGCTTAGCACGTCGTTTGGTAGAAATCCACGTGCGCGTTCTGCCAAAAGCACCATTTGCATGCACATCTTGTGGTTTTGCAGAAAACTTCATCCGCGTCTACCAAAAGATGCATGTGCATGCTTAAAACGCGTTTTCGCACAAATGCGTGCGCGGGTGCTAAAAAGAGCAGCATCGGCATGCTTAGCACGTCGTTTGGTAGAAATCCACGTGCGCGTTCTGCCAAAAGCACCATTTGCATGCACATCTTGTGGTTTTGCAGAAAACTTCACCCGCGTCTACCAAAAGATGCATGTGCATGCTTAAAACGCGTTTTCGCACAAATGCGTGCGCGGGTCCTAAAAAGAGCAGCATCGGCATGCTTAGCACGTCGTTTGGTAGAAATCCACGTGCGCGTTCTGCAAAAAGCACCATTTGCATGCACATCTTGTGGTTTTGCAGAAAACTTCATCCGCGTCTACCAAAAGATGCATGTGCATGCTTAAAACGCGTTTTCGCACAAATGCGTGCGCGGGTGCTAAAAAGAGCAGCATCGGCATGCTTAGCACGTCGTTTGGTAGAAATCCACGTGCGCGTTCTCCCAAAAGCACCATTTGCATGCACATCTTGTGGTTTTGCAGAAAACTTCATCCGCGTCTACCAAAAGATGCATGTGCATGCTTAAAACGCGTTTTCGCACAAATGCGTGCGCGGGTGCTAAAAAGAGCAGCATGGGCATGCTTAGCACGTCGTTTGGTAGAAATCCACGTGCGCGTTCTGCCAAAAGCACCATTTGCATGCACATCTTGTGGTTTTGCAGAAAACTTCATCCGCGTCTACCAAAAGATGCATGTGCATGCTTAAAACGTGTTTTCGCACAAATCCGTGCGCGGGTGCTAAAAAGAGCAGCATCGGCATGCTTAGCACGTCGTTTGGTAGAAATCCACGTGCGCGTTCTGCCAAAAGCACCATTTGCATGCACATCTTGTGGTTTTGCAGAAAACTTCATCCGCGTCTACCAAAAGATGCATGTGCATGCTTAAAACGCGTTTTCGCACAAATCCGTGCGCGGGTGCTAAAAAGAGCAGCATCGGCATGCTTAGCACGTCGTTTGGTAGAAATCCACGTGCGCGTTCTGCCAAAAGCACCATTTGCATGCACATCTTGTGGTTTTGCAGAAAACTTCATCCGCGTCTACCAAAAGATGCATGTGCATGCTTAAAACGCGTTTTCGCACAAATGCGTGCGCGGGTGCTAAAAAGAGCAGCATCGGCATGCTTAGCACGTCGTTTGGTAGAAATCCACGTGCGCGTTCTGCCAAAAGCACCATTTGCATGCACATCTTCTGGTTTTGCAGAAAACTTCATCCGCGTCTACGAAAAGATGCATGTGCATGCTTAAAACGCGTTTTCGCACAAATCCGTGCGCGGGGGCTAAAAAGAGCAGCATCGGCATGCTTAGCACGTCGTTTGGTAGAAATCCACGTGCGCGTTCTGCCAAAAGCACCATTTGCATGCACATCTTGTGGTTTTGCAGAAAACTTCATCCGCGTCTACCAAAAGATGCATGTGCATGCTTAAAACGCGTTTTCGCACAAATGCGTGCGCGGGTGCTAAAAAGAGCAGCATCGGCATGCTTAGCACGTCGTTTGGTAGAAATCCACGTGCGCGTTCTGCCAAAAGCACCATTTGCATGCACATCTTGTGGTTTTGCAGAAAACTTCATCCGCGTCTACCAAAAGATGCATGTGCATGCTTAAAACGCGTTTTCGCACAAATCCGTGCGCGGGTGCTAAAAAGAGCAGCATCGGCATGCTTAGCACGTCGTTTGGTAGAAATCCACGTGCGCGTTCTGCAAAAAGCACCATTTGCATGCACATCTTGTGGTTTTGCAGAAAACTTCATCCGCGTCTACCAAAAGATGCATGTGCATGCTTAAAACGCGTTTTCGCACAAATGCATGCGCGGGTGCTAAAAAGAGCAGCATCGGCATGCTTAGCACGTCGTTTGGTAGAAATCCACGTGCGCGTTCTGCAAAAAGCACCATTTGCATGCACATCTTGTGGTTTTGCAGAAAACTTCATCCGCGTCTACCAAATCATGCATGTGCATGCTTAAAACGCGTTTTCGCACAAATCCGTGCGCGGGTGCTAAAAAGAGCAGCATCGGCATGCTTAGCACGTCGTCTGGTAGAAATCCACGTGCGCGTTCTGCAAAAAGCACCATTTGCATGCACATATTGTGGTTTTGCAGAAAACTTTATCCGCGTCTACCAAAAGATGCATGGGCATGCTTAAAACGCGTTTTTGCACAAATCCGTGCGCGGGTGCTAAAAAGAGCAGCATCGGCATGCTTAGCACGTCGTTTGGTAGAAATCCACGTGCGCGTTCTGCCAAAAGCACCATTTGCATGCACATCTTGTGGTTTTGCAGAAAACTTCATCCGCGTCTACCAAAAGATGCATGTGCATGCTTAAAACGCGTTTTCGCACAAATCCGTGCGCGGGTGCTAAAAAGAGCAGCATCGGCATGCTTAGCACGTCGTTTGGTAGAAATCCACGTGCGCGTTCTGCCAAAAGCACCATTTGCATGCACATCTTGTGGTTTTGCAGAAAACTTCATCCGCGTCTACCAAAAGATGCATGTGCATGCTTAAAACGCGTTTTCGCACAAATGCGTGCGCGGGTGCTAAAAAGAGCAGCATCGGCATGCTTAGCACGTCGTTTGGTAGAAATCCACGTGCGCGTTCTGCCAAAAGCACCATTTGCATGCACATCTTGTGGTTTTGCAGAAAACTTCACCCGCGTCTACCAAAAGATGCATGTGCATGCTTAAAACGCGTTTTCGCACAAATGCGTGCGCGGGTGCTAAAAAGAGCAGCATCGGCATGCTTAGCACGTCGTTTGGTAGAAATCCACGTGCGCGTTCTGCAAAAAGCACCATTTGCATGCACATCTTGTGGTTTTGCAGAAAACTTCATCCGCGTCTACCAAAAGATGCATGTGCATGCTTAAAACGCGTTTTCGCACAAATGCGTGCGCGGGTGCTAAAAAGAGCAGCATCGGCATGCTTAGCACGTCGTTTGGTAGAAATCCACGTGCGCGTTCTCCCAAAAGCACCATTTGCATGCACATCTTGTGGTTTTGCAGAAAACTTCATCCGCGTCTACCAAAAGATGCATGTGCATGCTTAAAACGCGTTTTCGCACAAATGCGTGCGCGGGTGCTAAAAAGAGCAGCATCGGCATGCTTAGCACGTCGTTTGGTAGAAATCCACGTGCGCGTTCTGCCAAAAGCACCATTTGCATGCACATCTTGTGGTTTTGCAGAAAACTTCATCCGCGTCTACCAAAAGATGCATGTGCATGCTTAAAACGTGTTTTCGCACAAATCCGTGCGCGGGTGCTAAAAAGAGCAGCATCGGCATGCTTAGCACGTCGTTTGGTAGAAATCCACGTGCGCGTTCTGCCAAAAGCACCATTTGCATGCACATCTTGTGGTTTTGCAGAAAACTTCATCCGCGTCTACCAAAAGATGCATGTGCATGCTTAAAACGCGTTTTCGCACAAATCCGTGCGCGGGTGCTAAAAAGAGCAGCATCGGCATGCTTAGCACGTCGTTTGGTAGAAATCCACGTGCGCGTTCTGCCAAAAGCACCATTTGCATGCACATCTTGTGGTTTTGCAGAAAACTTCATCCGCGTCTACCAAAAGATGCATGTGCATGCTTAAAACGCGTTTTCGCACAAATGCGTGCGCGGGTGCTAAAAAGAGCAGCATCGGCATGCTTAGCACGTCGTTTGGTAAAAATCCACGTGCGCGTTCTGCCAAAAGCACCATTTGCATGCACATCTTCTGGTTTTGCAGAAAACTTCATCCGCGTCTACGAAAAGATGCATGTGCATGCTTAAAACGCGTTTTCGCACAAATCCGTGCGCGGGGGCTAAAAAGAGCAGCATCGGCATGCTTAGCACGTCGTTTGGTAGAAATCCACGTGCGCGTTCTGCCAAAAGCACCATTTGCATGCACATCTTGTGGTTTTGCAGAAAACTTCATCCGCGTCTACCAAAAGATGCATGTGCATGCTTAAAACGCGTTTTCGCACAAATGCGTGCGCGGGTGCTAAAAAGAGCAGCATCGGCATGCTTAGCACGTCGTTTGGTAGAAATCCACGTGCGCGTTCTGCCAAAAGCACCATTTGCATGCACATCTTGTGGTTTTGCAGAAAACTTCATCCGCGTCTACCAAAAGATGCATGTGCATGCTTAAAACGCGTTTTCGCACAAATCCGTGCGCGGGTGCTAAAAAGAGCAGCATCGGCATGCTTAGCACGTCGTTTGGTAGAAATCCACGTGCGCGTTCTGCAAAAAGCACCATTTGCATTCACATCTTGTGGTTTTGCAGAAAACTTCACCCGCGTCTACCAAAAGATGCATGTGCATGCTTAAAACGCGTTTTCGTACAAATGCGTGCGCGGGTGCTAAAAAGAGCAGCATCGGCATGCTTAGCACGTCGTTTGGTAGAAATCCACGTGCGCGTTCTGCAAAAAGCACCATTTGCATGCACATCTTGTGGTTTTGCAGAAAACTTCATCCGCGTCTACCAAAAGATGCATGTGCATGCTTAAAACGCGTTTTCGCACAAATGCGTGCGCGGGTGCTAAAAAGAGCAGCATCGGCATGCTTAGCACGTCGTTTGGTAGAAATCCACGTGCGCGTTCTGCCAAAAGCACCATTTGCATGCGCATCTTGTGGTTTTGCAGAAAACTTCATCCGCGTCTACCAAAAGATGCATGTGCATGCTTAAAACGCGTTTTCGCACAAATGAGTGCGCGGGTGCTAAAAAGAGCAGCATCGGCATGCTTAGCACGTCGTTTGGTAGAAATCCACGTGCGCGTTCTGCCAAAAGCACCATTTGCATGCACATCTTGTGGTTTTGCAGAAAACTTCATCCGCGTCTACCAAAAGATGCATGTGCATGCTTAAAACGCGTTTTCGCACAAATCCGTGCGCGGGTGCTAAAAAGAGCAGCATCGGCATGCTTAGCACGTCGTTTGGTAGAAATCCACGTGCGCGTTCTGCCAAAAGCACCATTTGCATGCACATCTTGTGGTTTTGCAGAAAACTTCATCCGCGTCTACCAAAAGATGCATGTGCATGCTTAAAACGCGTTTTCGCACAAATCCGTGCGCGGGTGCTAAAAAGAGCAGCATCGGCATGCTTAGCACGTCGTTTGGTAGAAATCCACGTGCGGGTTCTGCCAAAAGCACCAGTTGCATGCACATCTTGTGGTTTTGCAGAAAACTTCATCCGCGTCTACCAAAAGATGCATGTGCATGCTTAAAACGCGTTTTCGCACAAATGCATGCGCGGGTGCTAAAAAGAGCAGCATCGGCATGCTTAGCACGTCGTTTGGTAGAAATCCACGTGTGCGTTCTGCAAAAAGCACCATTTGCATGCACATCTTGTGGTTTTGCAGAAAACTTCATCCGCGTCTACCAAAAGATGCATGTGCATGCTTAAAACGCGTTTTCGCACAAATCCGTGCGCGGGTGCTAAAAAGAGCAGCATCGGCATGCTTAGCACGTCGTTTGGTAGAAATCCACGTGCGCGTTCTGCCAAAAGCACCATTTGCATGCACATCTTGTGGTTTTGCAGAAAACTTCATCCGCGTCTACCAAAAGATGCATGCGCATGCTTAAAACGCGTTTTCGCACAAATGCGTGCGCGGGTGCTAAAAAGAGCAGCATCGGCATGCTTAGCACGTCGTTTGGTAGAAATCCACGTGCGCGTTCTGCCAAAAGCACCATTTGCATGCACATCTTGTGGTTTTGCAGAAAACTTCATCCGCGTCTACCAAAAGATGCATGTGCATGCTTAAAACGCGTTTTCGCACAAATGCGTGCGCGGGTGCTAAAAAGAGCAGCATCGGCATGCTTAGCACGTCGTTTGGTAGAAATCCACGTGCGCGTTCTGCCAAAAGCACCATTTGCATGCACATCTTGTGGTTTTGCAGAAAACTTCACCCGCGTCTACCAAAAGATGCATGTGCATGCTTAAAACGCGTTTTCGCACAAATGCGTGCGCGGGTCCTAAAAAGAGCAGCATCGGCATGCTTAGCACGTCGTTTGGTAGAAATCCACGTGCGCGTTCTGCAAAAAGCACCATTTGCATGCACATCTTGTGGTTTTGCAGAAAACTTCATCCGCGTCTACCAAAAGATGCATGTGCATGCTTAAAACGCGTTTTCGCACAAATGCGTGCGCGGGTGCTAAAAAGAGCAGCATCGGCATGCTTAGCACGTCGTTTGGTAGAAATCCACGTGCGCGTTCTCCCAAAAGCACCATTTGCATGCACATCTTGTGGTTTTGCAGAAAACTTCATCCGCGTCTACCAAAAGATGCATGTGCATGCTTAAAACGCGTTTTCGCACAAATGCGTGCGCGGGTGCTAAAAAGAGCAGCATGGGCATGCTTAGCACGTCGTTTGGTAGAAATCCACGTGCGCGTTCTGCCAAAAGCACCATTTGCATGCACATCTTGTGGTTTTGCAGAAAACTTCATCCGCGTCTACCAAAAGATGCATGTGCATGCTTAAAACGTGTTTTCGCACAAATCCGTGCGCGGGTGCTAAAAAGAGCAGCATCGGCATGCTTAGCACGTCGTTTGGTAGAAATCCACGTGCGCGTTCTGCCAAAAGCACCATTTGCATGCACATCTTGTGGTTTTGCAGAAAACTTCATCCGCGTCTACCAAAAGATGCATGTGCATGCTTAAAACGCGTTTTCGCACAAATCCGTGCGCGGGTGCTAAAAAGAGCAGCATCGGCATGCTTAGCACGTCGTTTGGTAGAAATCCACGTGCGCGTTCTGCCAAAAGCACCATTTGCATGCACATCTTGTGGTTTTGCAGAAAACTTCATCCGCGTCTACCAAAAGATGCATGTGCATGCTTAAAACGCGTTTTCGCACAAATGCGTGCGCGGGTGCTAAAAAGAGCAGCATCGGCATGCTTAGCACGTCGTTTGGTAGAAATCCACGTGCGCGTTCTGCCAAAAGCACCATTTGCATGCACATCTTCTGGTTTTGCAGAAAACTTCATCCGCGTCTACGAAAAGATGCATGTGCATGCTTAAAACGCGTTTTCGCACAAATCCGTGCGCGGGGGCTAAAAAGAGCAGCATCGGCATGCTTAGCACGTCGTTTGGTAGAAATCCACGTGCGCGTTCTGCCAAAAGCACCATTTGCATGCACATCTTGTGGTTTTGCAGAAAACTTCATCCGCGTCTACCAAAAGATGCATGTGCATGCTTAAAACGCGTTTTCGCACAAATGCGTGCGCGGGTGCTAAAAAGAGCAGCATCGGCATGCTTAGCACGTCGTTTGGTAGAAATCCACGTGCGCGTTCTGCCAAAAGCACCATTTGCATGCACATCTTGTGGTTTTGCAGAAAACTTCATCCGCGTCTACCAAAAGATGCATGTGCATGCTTAAAACGCGTTTTCGCACAAATCCGTGCGCGGGTGCTAAAAAGAGCAGCATCGGCATGCTTAGCACGTCGTTTGGTAGAAATCCACGTGCGCGTTCTGCAAAAAGCACCATTTGCATGCACATCTTGTGGTTTTGCAGAAAACTTCATCCGCGTCTACCAAAAGATGCATGTGCATGCTTAAAACGCGTTTTCGCACAAATGCATGCGCGGGTGCTAAAAAGAGCAGCATCGGCATGCTTAGCACGTCGTTTGGTAGAAATCCACGTGCGCGTTCTGCAAAAAGCACCATTTGCATGCACATCTTGTGGTTTTGCAGAAAACTTCATCCGCGTCTACCAAATCATGCATGTGCATGCTTAAAACGCGTTTTCGCACAAATCCGTGCGCGGGTGCTAAAAAGAGCAGCATCGGCATGCTTAGCACGTCGTCTGGTAGAAATCCACGTGCGCGTTCTGCAAAAAGCACCATTTGCATGCACATATTGTGGTTTTGCAGAAAACTTTATCCGCGTCTACCAAAAGATGCATGGGCATGCTTAAAACGCGTTTTTGCACAAATCCGTGCGCGGGTGCTAAAAAGAGCAGCATCGGCATGCTTAGCACGTCGTTTGGTAGAAATCCACGTGCGCGTTCTGCCAAAAGCACCATTTGCATGCACATCTTGTGGTTTTGCAGAAAACTTCATCCGCGTCTACCAAAAGATGCATGTGCATGCTTAAAACGCGTTTTCGCACAAATCCGTGCGCGGGTGCTAAAAAGAGCAGCATCGGCATGCTTAGCACGTCGTTTGGTAGAAATCCACGTGCGCGTTCTGCCAAAAGCACCATTTGCATGCACATCTTGTGGTTTTGCAGAAAACTTCATCCGCGTCTACCAAAAGATGCATGTGCATGCTTAAAACGCGTTTTCGCACAAATGCGTGCGCGGGTGCTAAAAAGAGCAGCATCGGCATGCTTAGCACGTCGTTTGGTAGAAATCCACGTGCGCGTTCTGCCAAAAGCACCATTTGCATGCACATCTTGTGGTTTTGCAGAAAACTTCACCCGCGTCTACCAAAAGATGCATGTGCATGCTTAAAACGCGTTTTCGCACAAATGCGTGCGCGGGTGCTAAAAAGAGCAGCATCGGCATGCTTAGCACGTCGTTTGGTAGAAATCCACGTGCGCGTTCTGCAAAAAGCACCATTTGCATGCACATCTTGTGGTTTTGCAGAAAACTTCATCCGCGTCTACCAAAAGATGCATGTGCATGCTTAAAACGCGTTTTCGCACAAATGCGTGCGCGGGTGCTAAAAAGAGCAGCATCGGCATGCTTAGCACGTCGTTTGGTAGAAATCCACGTGCGCGTTCTCCCAAAAGCACCATTTGCATGCACATCTTGTGGTTTTGCAGAAAACTTCATCCGCGTCTACCAAAAGATGCATGTGCATGCTTAAAACGCGTTTTCGCACAAATGCGTGCGCGGGTGCTAAAAAGAGCAGCATCGGCATGCTTAGCACGTCGTTTGGTAGAAATCCACGTGCGCGTTCTGCCAAAAGCACCATTTGCATGCACATCTTGTGGTTTTGCAGAAAACTTCATCCGCGTCTACCAAAAGATGCATGTGCATGCTTAAAACGTGTTTTCGCACAAATCCGTGCGCGGGTGCTAAAAAGAGCAGCATCGGCATGCTTAGCACGTCGTTTGGTAGAAATCCACGTGCGCGTTCTGCCAAAAGCACCATTTGCATGCACATCTTGTGGTTTTGCAGAAAACTTCATCCGCGTCTACCAAAAGATGCATGTGCATGCTTAAAACGCGTTTTCGCACAAATCCGTGCGCGGGTGCTAAAAAGAGCAGCATCGGCATGCTTAGCACGTCGTTTGGTAGAAATCCACGTGCGCGTTCTGCCAAAAGCACCATTTGCATGCACATCTTGTGGTTTTGCAGAAAACTTCATCCGCGTCTACCAAAAGATGCATGTGCATGCTTAAAACGCGTTTTCGCACAAATGCGTGCGCGGGTGCTAAAAAGAGCAGCATCGGCATGCTTAGCACGTCGTTTGGTAAAAATCCACGTGCGCGTTCTGCCAAAAGCACCATTTGCATGCACATCTTCTGGTTTTGCAGAAAACTTCATCCGCGTCTACGAAAAGATGCATGTGCATGCTTAAAACGCGTTTTCGCACAAATCCGTGCGCGGGGGCTAAAAAGAGCAGCATCGGCATGCTTAGCACGTCGTTTGGTAGAAATCCACGTGCGCGTTCTGCCAAAAGCACCATTTGCATGCACATCTTGTGGTTTTGCAGAAAACTTCATCCGCGTCTACCAAAAGATGCATGTGCATGCTTAAAACGCGTTTTCGCACAAATGCGTGCGCGGGTGCTAAAAAGAGCAGCATCGGCATGCTTAGCACGTCGTTTGGTAGAAATCCACGTGCGCGTTCTGCCAAAAGCACCATTTGCATGCACATCTTGTGGTTTTGCAGAAAACTTCATCCGCGTCTACCAAAAGATGCATGTGCATGCTTAAAACGCGTTTTCGCACAAATCCGTGCGCGGGTGCTAAAAAGAGCAGCATCGGCATGCTTAGCACGTCGTTTGGTAGAAATCCACGTGCGCGTTCTGCAAAAAGCACCATTTGCATTCACATCTTGTGGTTTTGCAGAAAACTTCACCCGCGTCTACCAAAAGATGCATGTGCATGCTTAAAACGCGTTTTCGTACAAATGCGTGCGCGGGTGCTAAAAAGAGCAGCATCGGCATGCTTAGCACGTCGTTTGGTAGAAATCCACGTGCGCGTTCTGCAAAAAGCACCATTTGCATGCACATCTTGTGGTTTTGCAGAAAACTTCATCCGCGTCTACCAAAAGATGCATGTGCATGCTTAAAACGCGTTTTCGCACAAATGCGTGCGCGGGTGCTAAAAAGAGCAGCATCGGCATGCTTAGCACGTCGTTTGGTAGAAATCCACGTGCGCGTTCTGCCAAAAGCACCATTTGCATGCGCATCTTGTGGTTTTGCAGAAAACTTCATCCGCGTCTACCAAAAGATGCATGTGCATGCTTAAAACGCGTTTTCGCACAAATGAGTGCGCGGGTGCTAAAAAGAGCAGCATCGGCATGCTTAGCACGTCGTTTGGTAGAAATCCACGTGCGCGTTCTGCCAAAAGCACCATTTGCATGCACATCTTGTGGTTTTGCAGAAAACTTCATCCGCGTCTACCAAAAGATGCATGTGCATGCTTAAAACGCGTTTTCGCACAAATCCGTGCGCGGGTGCTAAAAAGAGCAGCATCGGCATGCTTAGCACGTCGTTTGGTAGAAATCCACGTGCGCGTTCTGCCAAAAGCACCATTTGCATGCACATCTTGTGGTTTTGCAGAAAACTTCATCCGCGTCTACCAAAAGATGCATGTGCATGCTTAAAACGCGTTTTCGCACAAATCCGTGCGCGGGTGCTAAAAAGAGCAGCATCGGCATGCTTAGCACGTCGTTTGGTAGAAATCCACGTGCGGGTTCTGCCAAAAGCACCAGTTGCATGCACATCTTGTGGTTTTGCAGAAAACTTCATCCGCGTCTACCAAAAGATGCATGTGCATGCTTAAAACGCGTTTTCGCACAAATGCATGCGCGGGTGCTAAAAAGAGCAGCATCGGCATGCTTAGCACGTCGTTTGGTAGAAATCCACGTGTGCGTTCTGCAAAAAGCACCATTTGCATGCACATCTTGTGGTTTTGCAGAAAACTTCATCCGCGTCTACCAAAAGATGCATGTGCATGCTTAAAACGCGTTTTCGCACAAATCCGTGCGCGGGTGCTAAAAAGAGCAGCATCGGCATGCTTAGCACGTCGTTTGGTAGAAATCCACGTGCGCGTTCTGCCAAAAGCACCATTTGCATGCACATCTTGTGGTTTTGCAGAAAACTTCATCCGCGTCTACCAAAAGATGCATGCGCATGCTTAAAACGCGTTTTCGCACAAATGCGTGCGCGGGTGCTAAAAAGAGCAGCATCGGCATGCTTAGCACGTCGTTTGGTAGAAATCCACGTGCGCGTTCTGCCAAAAGCACCATTTGCATGCACATCTTGTGGTTTTGCAGAAAACTTCACCCGCGTCTACCAAAAGATGCATGTGCATGCTTAAAACGCGTTTTCGCACAAATGCGTGCGCGGGTGCTAAAAAGAGCAGCATCGGCATGCTTAGCACGTCGTTTGGTAGAAATCCACGTGCGCGTTCTGCAAAAAGCACCATTTGCATGCACATCTTGTGGTTTTGCAGAAAACTTCATCCGCGTCTACCAAAAGATGCATGTGCATGCTTAAAACGCGTTTTCGCACAAATGCGTGCGCGGGTGCTAAAAAGAGCAGCATCGGCATGCTTAGCACGTCGTTTGGTAGAAATCCACGTGCGCGTTCTCCCAAAAGCACCATTTGCATGCACATCTTGTGGTTTTGCAGAAAACTTCATCCGCGTCTACCAAAAGATGCATGTGCATGCTTAAAACGCGTTTTCGCACAAATGCGTGCGCGGGTGCTAAAAAGAGCAGCATCGGCATGCTTAGCACGTCCTTTGGTAGAAATCCACGTGCGCGTTCTGCCAAAAGCACCATTTGCATGCACATCTTGTGGTTTTGCAGAAAACTTCATCCGCGTCTACCAAAAGATGCATGTGCATGCTTAAAACGTGTTTTCGCACAAATCCGTGCGCGGGTGCTAAAAAGAGCAGCATCGGCATGCTTAGCACGTCGTTTGGTAGAAATCCACGTGCGCGTTCTGCCAAAAGCACCATTTGCATGCACATCTTGTGGTTTTGCAGAAAACTTCATCCGCGTCTACCAAATGATGCATGTGCATGCTTAAAACGCGTTTTCGCACAAATCCGTGCGCGGGTGCTAAAAAGAGCAGCATCGGCATGCTTAGCACGTCGTTTGGTAGAAATCCACGTGCGCGTTCTGCCAAAAGCACCATTTGCATGCACATCTTGTGGTTTTGCAGAAAACTTCATCCGCGTCTACCAAAAGATGCATGTGCATGCTTAAAACGCGTTTTCGCACAAATGCGTGCGCGGGTGCTAAAAAGAGCAGCATCGGCATGCTTAGCACGTCGTTTGGTATAAATCCACGTGCGCGTTCTGCCAAAAGCACCATTTGCATGCACATCTTCTGGTTTTGCAGAAAACTTCATCCGCGTCTACCAAAAGATGCATGTGCATGCTTAAAACGCGTTTTCGCACAAATCCGTGCGCGGGTGCTAAAAAGAGCAGCATCGGCATGCTTAGCACGTCGTTTGGTAGAAATCCACGTGCGCGTTCTGCCAAAAGCACCATTTGCATGCACATCTTGTGGTTTTGCAGAAAACTTCATCCGCGTCTACCAAAAGATGCATGTGCATGCTTAAAACGCGTTTTCGCACAAATGCGTGCGCGGGTGCTAAAAAGAGCAGCATCGGCATGCTTAGCACGTCGTTTGGTAGAAATCCACGTGCGCGTTCTGCCAAAAGCACCATTTGCATGCACATCTTGTGGTTTTGCAGAAAACTTCATCCGCGTCTACCAAAAGATGCATGTGCATGCTTAAAACGCGTTTTCGCATAAATCCGTGCGCGGGTGCTAAAAAGAGCAGCATCGGCATGCTTAGCACGTCGTTTGGTAGAAATCCACGTGCGCGTTCTGCAAAAAGCACCATTTGCATGCACATCTTGTGGTTTTGCAGAAAACTTCACCCGCGTCTACCAAAAGATGCATGTGCATGCTTAAAACGCGTTTTCGCACAAATGCGTGCGCGGGTGCTAAAAAGAGCAGCATCGGCATGCTTAGCACGTCGTTTGGTAGAAATCCACGTGCGCGTTCTGCCAAAAGCACCATTTGCATGCACATCTTGTGGTTTTGCAGAAAACTTCACCCGCGTCTACCAAAAGATGCATGTGCATGCTTAAAACGCGTTTTCGCACAAATGCGTGCGCGGGTGCTAAAAAGAGCAGCATCGGCATGCTTAGCACGTCGTTTGGTAGAAATCCACGTGCGCGTTCTGCAAAAAGCACCATTTGCATGCACATCTTGTGGTTTTGCAGAAAACTTCATCCGCGTCTACCAAAAGATGCATGTGCATGCTTAAAACGCGTTTTCGCACAAATGCGTGCGCGGGTGCTAAAAAGAGCAGCATCGGCATGCTTAGCACGTCGCTTGGTAGAAATCCACGTGCGCGTTCTCCCAAAAGCACCATTTGCATGCACATCTTGTGGTTTTGCAGAAAACTTCATCCGCGTCTACCAAAAGATGCATGTGCATGCTTAAAACGCGTTTTCGCACAAATGCGTGCGCGGGTGCTAAAAAGAGCAGCATCGGCATGCTTAGCACGTCATTTGGTAGAAATCCACGTGCGCGTTCTGCCAAAAGCACCATTTGCATGCACATCTTGTGGTTTTGCAGAAAACTTCATCCGCGTCTACCAAAAGATGCATGTGCATGCTTAAAACGTGTTTTCGCACAAATCCGTGCGCGGGTGCTAAAAAGAGCAGCATCGGCATGCTTAGCACGTCGTTTGGTAGAAATCCACGTGCGCGTTCTGCAAAAAGCACCATTTGCATGCACATCTTGTGGTTTTGCAGAAAACTTCATCCGCGTCTACCAAAAGATGCATGTGCATGCTCAAAACGCGTTTTCGCACAAATGCGTGCGCGGGTGCTAAAAAGAGCAGCATCGGCATGCTTAGCACGTCGTTTGGTAGAAATCCACGTGCGCGTTCTCCCAAAAGCACCATTTGCATGCACATATTGTGGTTTTGCAGAAAACTTCATCCGCCTCTACCAAAAGATGCATGTGCATGCTTAAAACGCGTTTTCGCACAAATGCGTGCGCGGGTGCTAAAAAGAGCAGCATCTGCATGCTTAGCACGTCGTTTGGTAGAAATCCACGTGCGCGTTCTGCCAAAAGCACCATTTGCATGCACATCTTGTGGTTTTGCAGAAAACTTCATCCGCGTCTACCAAAAGATGCATGTGCATGCTTAAAACGTGTTTTCGCACAAATCCGTGCGCGGGTGCTAAAAAGAGCAGCATCAGCATGCTTAGCACGTCGTTTGGTAGAAATCACGTGCGCGTTCTGCCAAAAGCACCAATTGCATGCACATCTTGTGGTTTTGCAGAAAATTTCATCCGCGTCTACCAAAAGATGCATGTGCATGCTTAAAACGCGTTTTCGCACAAATCCGTGCGCGGGTGCTAAAAAGAGCAGCATCGGCATGCTTAGCACGTCGTTTGGTAGAAATCCACGTGCGCGTTCTGCCAAAAGCACCATTTGCATGCACATCTTGTGGTTTTGCAGAAAACTTCATCCGCGCCTACCAAAAGATGCATGTGCATGCTTAAAACGCGTTTTCGCACAAATGCGTGCGCGGGTGCTAAAAAGAGCAGCATCGGCATGCTTAGCACGTCGTTTGGTAGAAATCCACGTGCGCGTTCTGCCAAAAGCACCATTTGCATGCACATCTTCTGGTTTTGCAGAAAACTTCATCCGCGTCTACCAAAAGATGCATGTGCATGCTTAAAACGCGTTTTCGCACAAATCCGTGCGCGGGTGCTAAAAAGATGATGATGATGTGTTGTGTTTTGTGGCGCAAGGGCCAGGTTTGGCCAAAGAGCGCCATGACACGTGGTAATGTTGACGATGTACTATGGAAGATGTGACTTGGCTGTAAAGTGGCCTAAAAATATTCGCTGTAAAGTGCGTAAAATCTACGTGCTATAAAATTGTGGCGATGACTAATGACGAATACTATAAACAATAAAATCAATCGTAGAAGAATGATGAAAAATATAAAATATAAAAGATGGTAAAATTACTTGGAGCACTGCTGCCTCGCCAGAGCCCTTGAAACACAAGGGCCTGGAGGCATGTGCTATACGAAATAGCTTTCACAGCGGCATCCTCTGGAGAGAGGAGACGCTATGAACGTATGGGGCTAATTACATGTAAAACAACATCTTTCAGATAACTTAGGACTGCGTTGGTGTCAAATAGCGGTTCGGGGCCGAGTAACATTACTGGATGAAGGGGGATCTGCTGCCGGTATGCAAGGGGAAAATGTTTCTTTCTCTCAGATTCGGCTGCCCGACACTCCAGGAGGACGTGGAGGACGGTCAGCCTCTCCCCGCACCTACCACAGGTTGGAGGATCATTGTCAGTGAGTAAAAAGTTATGTGTGCCAAATGTGTGTCCTATTCTGAGGCGACAGAATAGGACATCTGTTCGCCGTGTTTTTGTTACGGAGGGCCAAGAACCTAATTGTGGCTTTATCACGTGCAGTTTGTTGTTTACTTCTGCGTCCCACATACGTTGCCAATAGTTTCGCAGTTTCCTTCTTAAAAAAGGCTTGAGGTCTGTGACAGGGACCGAAGCGGTAGGATTAATTGCATGCAATGAAATCGATGTGGCCATCTGGTCTGCTAGAACGTTACCCTCGATGCCCCTATGTCCAGGAACCCAGCATATAATGACATGCTGTTTAGACATATACGCTCTACAGAGAATAGAATAGAGCTCAGTAATTACGGGGTTTCTGTGTTTACAGTGTGACTTCAAGGCTTTCACGACGCTTAGGGAGTCTGTAAATAAAATTGTTTTTTGAATATTTGATTTTCTGATATGTTTCACAGCCGATAATAGTGCATGGGCCTCAGCCGTAAATATACTTGTTTCAGGGTGCAGTACACCTGATTCCGAGAAGGATGGACCAATGGCTGCGTAGGAGACCCCGGCATGCGACTTAGAAGCGTCTGTGTAAAATTCTGTGCACGAGTACTTGTACTGGAGCTCCAAGAAATGCATTTGGATATGTGTCTCTGGGGCATGTTTAGTGACCTCTACAAAGGATGTGTCACACTCTATCAGCTGCCACTCCCAGGGCGGTAATAGCTTTGCTGGAGGCATTAGGCGTTGTTCCAGAACTGGGATATCCATTTCCGTGCTAAGTTCTCTTGCACGCAGTGAGAATGGAAGTCTCATAGAGGGTCGGTTATGAAAAAGTGTTTCACACGTCAAGTCGTTAACGGTTGTGAAACACGGATGTTCTTTATTAGAGCGAACCTTGAGAAAATATGTTAAGCTGATGTTTGTTCTCTGAAGATGGAGTGGCCACTCATCTGACTCTACATATAGGCTTTCAACTGGGCTTGTCCTAAATGCGCCAGTGGCCAGACGGATACCCAGATGGTGAACGGGGTCTAACATCTTAAGTGCGCTCGGTGCGGCAGAGTGGTATACTACGGCACCATAATCTAACCGTGATCGGACTAGGCTCCTGTAAATATTCAATAAACACTGTCTGTCGCTACCCCACGATGTGTGGGATAGTATTTTAAGTAAGTTCATTGTTCTAAGACATTTTTCTTTAAGATGTTTTAAGTGAGGAATGAAAGTGAGCCTGGAGTCAAGAATAATACCTAGGAATTTGTGTTCTTTGTTGACAGGAATTTGTTGTCCGCCCAGTTCTACACAAGGATCTGGGACCAGGCCTCTCTTTCTTGTGAAGAGAACACAAGAACTTTTGTGGGGGTTGACCTTAAATCCGTTTTGGTCTGCCCATTTGGAAACCTTGTTCAAGCCTTGCTGTACCTGTCTTTCGCATACTGTGAGGTTGCAGGATTTGAAGCCTATTTGAATGTCGTCCACATAGACGGAATACAAAATGGCCGGTGGTAAAGAAGCACGAAGCGTTGTCATTTTAACAATAAAAAGTGTGCAACTGAGCACGCCTCCCTGGGGTACACCAGTTTCTTGTGTAAAAGGACGTGACAGCACATTGCCGACTTTTACACGGAATGTGCGATTGGACAAATAGCTTTCTATGAGGTTTAGCATGTTACCATGAATGTCCATTTCTGCCAAGTCTCTTAAGATCCCGTATCGCCACGTTGTGTCGTATGCCTTCTCCATATCGAGGAATATGGATAGGAAAAACTGTTTGTGTACAAATGCGTCACGGATGTTTGCTTCAATACGTACAAGGTGATCAGTTGTGGAGCGCCCTTCCCTGAAGCCACACTGATAAGGATCAAGTATTTTGTTCAGTTCAAGGAAATGGATGAGTCGCCGATTAATCATTTTTTCAAACACCTTAGAGATGCAACTTGTGAGGGCTATCGGGCGGTAACTCGCCACTGAGGAAGGGTCCTTGCCATGTTTCAAAACAGGGACCACAATGGCTTCCTTCCACGCGGTTGGAAGGTACCCTGCATCCCAGATGGTGTTGAAAAGTGTGAGTAGTGTAAGTTGCGTGTCATTGTGTAAGTTTTTGAGCATTTCATACATGACTCTATCAGATCCTGGTGCGGAGCTCTTGCATGCGCTCAGGGCAGCTCTTAATTCGGCAATACTAAATGGACGGTTGTAAGGCTCATTCTCTCGACATTTTCTTGTTAGTGGCTTACGTTCTTCTATTTGCTTATATTTCAGGAAGGATTGCGAATAATGATTTGAACTTGATACGCTCTCAAAGTGCTCCCCAAGTGAGTCTGCCTGATCTTGCAGTGTATCGCCCTGTGTATTTACCAGAGGAAGCCAATATGTTTGTCGCCCTATAATTCTATTTACCTTGTTCCATACTTTGGCCTCATCTGTATAAGAGTTTATACTTGATAAAAACTTCTCCCAACTTTCTCTTCTAGCCTGTCGGCGGGTTCTCCTGCCTTGGGACTTTACTTTCTTAAAGTTTACAAGATTTTCTGCAGTGGGCGAAGCGCGTAGCAACCCCCACGCTTTGTTCTGATTTCTACGTGCGATTCTGCATTCATTGTTCCACCACGGGACATGCCGTTTGCATGCCGAGCCGCTTAATTCACGTATGCATTTAGATGCGGCATCTATTACAAAGGCTGTGAAGTACTCCACAGCAGCGTCGATTTCTAAAGAAGACATGTCATCCCATGATATACTAGTTAAGTTTCGGAACCTCTCCCAGTCTGCTGTGTCAATCTTCCACCTAGGAGCCTGTGGTGGATATTCGTTTTCTTTAGGTGTTCTTAATAGTATGGGGAAGTGGTCGCTTCCGTAAGGATTGTTTATAACTTCCCATGCGAGTTCAGGAAAAATAGAAGGAGAAACTATGCTGAGATCAATTGAAGAAAAGGTTTTGTTGGCAAGACAGTAATATGTGGGTGCCTTCTTATTAAGCAGACACGCACCGGAAGAAAAAAGGAGCTGTTCAACGAGACGACCTCGCGCATCGATACGAGAGTCGCCCCATAGGGAGTTGTGCGCATTGAAATCGCCAAGAACAACATAAGGTTCTGGCAATTGATCTATAAAGGATTGGAATTCATGTTTCGTTAATTTGTAATGTGGGGGTATATAAAGAGAGCTAATGGTGATGAGTTTGTTTAGGAGAACAGCTCGAACCGCCACTGCTTCGAGAGGCGTTTGTAGCTGTAAAAGTTGACACGCAATGCTCTTATGGATAACAATGGCGACACCGCCCGATGATGCGACAGCATCATCGCGATCTTTGCGAAAAGTTATGTACTGTCGGAGAACATTTGTGTGTTTAGATTTTAAATGTGTTTCCTGTAAACACAGCACTTTTGGATTGTGTTGGTGGATCAGTTCTTGTACATCATCAAGGTTTCTAAGGAGACCTCTGACGTTCCATTGTATGATTTGTGTATCCATATTTAATGTAAATTAGTGCTGTGTGTACGGAAACGGAAAGATGCCTTAGATTACAGAGCCCTTTCGAGGCCCTGTAATTGGTGTTTTGTTCTTTTTGAAGCGTTCGAGTGATTCTCGACGCTCCTTAGGCGCCTGGTGCGCCTTGAGGATAGGTGTGGTGTCCATTGCCTCTTGTGAGGCGCCGGACACGTGCTCTTGCGAGCGGGAAGTTTTCAGAGGGAGTCCCGCCTTGGAGGGCAAGACCCCTGCGCCCACCAGCCCGGAGGTCGATGGGACTCCCTGAGGGATTTGGCTGCGCTGGCCGTTGCCAGCGCTGGAAGGGGCCTCGGAGGTTGGGGCAGCCTCGGCTGCACCCACCTTCGGGGTGGATGGTCCCTTCTCCTCGGTTGACGGAGCAGCGCTAGCTGCAACCGCCGCGGGGGCAGATGGCGTGACTGCCGCCTCACTGCTTGTGGGTCGGACAGCCGCCGGAGGCCGTTGTGACGCTGCCCCCTGACGCGCCACTTCAGCAAAGCTGGCCTTAGGAAGGTATGCAACCCGCCTGCGTGCCTCTTTGAATGATATGTTTTCTTTTACTTTTAAGGTCACAATTTCTTTTTCTTTTTTCCAGGACGGGCAGGACCGCGAGTATGCGGCATGCTCGCCATCACAGTTGACACAATGTGGAGTGTTCTGGCATGTTTCGGAGGAATGTTCTTTGTCACTGCACTTGGCACAAGTCAGCCGGCCTCGACAGTTCTGTGAACTGTGACCGAACCTTTGGCACTTAAAGCATCTAAGGGGATTGGGCACGTATGGCCTAACACGAAGTTTGATATAACCGGCCTCGATGGACTCGGGAAGGACACTTGAGCCGAAGGTGAGTATCAGGTGTTTCGTTTTGATCTCTTTTCCATCTCGCCTCATCTTAATTCGCTTAACATTGATAACATTCTGGTCACTGAAGCCCTCCAAGAGTTCAGCCTCAGTGAGCTCCATCATGTCATCGTCAGAGACAACACCACGGGTGGTGTTCATCGTGCGGTGCGGGGTTATAATTATTTGGGTTTCCCCAAATGAAACAAGTGTTGACAATTTTTCATACTGTTTTTGATTGCGGAGCTCCAAGAGGAGATCTCCGCTTGCCATCCTCGACGCCTTATATCCAGAACCAAAGACTTCAGTCAATGACTTGGAAACAAGGAAGGGTGAGATTGTTCGTACTGGTTTATCTGGTTTTGCAGAATGAATCACGTGGAAACGTGGGAAGGATTCTTTTTGCCGTCCAAAAAACTGGAATACTTCATCGGTGCGCCCTCTTTTCTGAGGGCGATCAGGAAGTGCAGGGAAGGAACTAGCCATAGAATAATGTAATTTTCGGCAATAACGCCAACCACCCACCATGGAGCCCTACAAGGGGACGCTACAGGGACTGTAAAAAACAGGTCCTGTAAGCGCCAGCTGTACGTTATCACTATAACCAAATATGAGATAACCTAGGTTGGCTATTCACACAAGGTTAACCCTTGCTGCCTGGAAAAATTGGAAGTGAGCGGAAGTTAGGAGAAGACAGGAAAGATGAAAAGTAAGAGAAAGGCGAAGAGTGGAGGGAGAGAGAGACAGGAAAAGGCAACTACCGATTTCCCCCGGGTGGGTCAGTCCGGGGGTGCCGTCTACGTGAAGCCGAGGCCAAAGGGGTGTGTTGCCGCCGCCGAGGGGCCGTAAAGGTCCAAACACCCGGCATTGGTTCAACCCCCAGGATCCCCTTTTCCCCGGACACGGCTAAGCCGCGCACGGCTACACGCGGGAGGGTCCAACCCTCGTGTGCTCGGGTACGTGGTGTCGCAACGCACCAAACGCCTGCTTGCGCAGACGCCCCTGCGGGGGCTAAAAAGAGCAGCATCGGCATGCTTAGCACGTCGTTTGGTAGAAATCCACGTGCGCGTTCTGCCAAAAGCACCATTTGCATGCACATCTTGTGGTTTTGCAGAAAACTTCATCCGCGTCTACCAAAAGATGCATGTGCATGCTTAAAACGCGTTTTCGCACAAATGCGTGCGCGGGTGCTAAAAAGAGCAGCATCGGCATGCTTAGCACGTCGTTTGGTAGAAATCCACGTGCGCGTTCTGCCAAAAGCACCATTTGCATGCACATCTTGTGGTTTTGCAGAAAACTTCATCCGCGTCTACCAAAAGATGCATGTGCATGCTTAAAACGCGTTTTCGCACAAATCCGTGCGCGGGTGCTAAAAAGAGCAGCATCGGCATGCTTAGCACGTCGTTTGGTAGAAATCCACGTGCGCGTTCTGCAAAAAGCACCATTTGCATGCACATCTTGTGGTTTTGCAGAAAACTTCACCCGCGTCTACCAAAAGATGCATGTGCATGCTTAAAACACGTTTTCGCACAAATGCGTGCGCGGGTGCTAAAAAGAGCAGCATCGGCATGCTTAGCACGTCGTTTGGTAGAAATCCACGTGCGCGTTCTGCAAAAAGCACCATTTGCATGCACATCTTGTGGTTTTGCAGAAAACTTCATCCGCGTCTACCAAAAGATGCATGTGCATGCTTAAAACGCGTTTTCGCACAAATGCGTGCGCGGGTGCTAAAAAGAGCAGCATCGGCATGCTTAGCACGTCGTTTGGTAGAAATCTACGTGCGCGTTCTGCCAAAAGCACCATTTGCATGCACATCTTGTGGTTTTGCAGAAAACTTCATCCGCGTCTACCAAAAGATGCATGTGCATGCTTAAAACGCGTTTTCGCAGAAATGCGTGCGCGGGTGCTAAAAAGAGCAGCATCGGCATGCTTAGCACGTCGTTTGGTAGAAATTCACGTGCGCGTTCTGCCAAAAGCACCATTTGCATGCACATCTTGTGCTTTTGCAGAAAACTTCATCCGCGTCTACCAAAAGATGCATGTGCATGCTTAAAACGCGTTTTCGCACAAATCCGTGCGCGGGTGCTAAAAAGAGCAGCATCGGCATGCTTAGCACGTCGTTTGGTAGAAATCCACGTGCGCGTTCTGCCAAAAGCACCATTTGCATGCACATCTTGTGGTTTTGCAGAAAACTTCATCCGCGTCTACCAAAAGATGCATGTGCATGCTTAAAACGCGTTTTCACACAAATGCGTGCGCGGGTGCTAAAAAGAGCAGCATCGGCATGCTTAGCACGTCGTTTGGTAGAAATCCACGTGCGCGTTCTGCCAAAAGCACCATTTGCATGCACATCTTGTGGTTTTGCAGAAAACTTCATCCGCGTCTACCAAAAGATGCATGTGCATGCTTAAAACGCGTTTTCGCACAAATCCGTGCGCGGGTGCTAAAAAGAGCAGCATCGGCATGCTTAGCACGTCGTCTGGTAGAAATCCACGTGCGCGTTCTGCAAAAAGCACCATTTGCATGCATATCTTGTGGTTTTGCAGAAAACTTCATCCGCGTCTACCAAAAGATGCATGTGCATGCTTAAAACGCGTTTTCGCACAAATGCGTGCGCGGGTGCTAAAAAGAGCAGCATCGGCATGCTTAGCACGTCGTTTGGTAGAAATCCACGTGCGCGTTCTGCCAAAAGCACCATTTGCATGCACATCTTGTGGTTTTGCAGAAAACTTCATCCGCGTCTACCAAAAGATGCATGTGCATGCTTAAAACGCGTTTTCGCACAAATGCGTGCGCGGGTGCAAAAAGAGTAGCATCGGCATGCTTAGCACGTCGTTTGGTAGAAATCCACGTGCGCGTTCTGCCAAAAGCACCATTTGCATGCACATCTTGTGGTTTTGCAGAAAACTTCATCCGCGTCTACCAAAAGATGCATGTGCATGCTTAAAACGCGTTTTCGCACAAATCCGTGCGCGGGTGCTAAAAAGAGCAGCATCGGCATGCTTAGCACGTCGTCTGGTAGAAATCCACGTGCGCGTTCTGCAAAAAGCACCATTTGCATGCACATCTTGTGGTTTTGCAGAAAACTTCATCCGCGTCTACCAAAAGATGCATGTGCATGCTTAAAACGCGTTTTCGCACAAATGCGTGCGCGGGTGCTAAAAAGAGCAGCATCGGCATGCTTAGCACGTCGTTTGGTAGAAATCCACGTGCGCGTTCTGCCAAAAGCACCATTTGCATGCACATCTTGTGGTTTTGCAGAAAACTTCATCCGCGTCTACCAAAAGATGCATGTGCATGCTTAAAACGCGTTTTCGCACAAATGCGTGCGCGGGTGCAAAAAGAGTAGCATCGGCATGCTTAGCACGTCGTTTGGTAGAAATCCACGTGCGCGTTCTGCAAAAAGCACCATTTGCATGCACATCTTGTGGTTTTGCAGAAAACTTCATCCGCGTCTACCAAAAGATGCATGTGCATGCTTAAAACGCGTTTTCGCACAAATGCGTGCGCGGGTGCTAAAAAGAGCAGCATCGGCATGTTTAGCACGTCGTTTGGTAGAAATCCACGTGCGCGTTCTGCAAAAAGCACCTTTTGCATGCACATCTTGTGGTTTTGCAGAAAACTTCATCCGCGTCTACCAAAAGATGCATGTGCATGCTTAAAACGCGTTTTCGCACAAATGCGTGCGCGGGTGCTAAAAAGAGCAGCATCGGCATGCTTAGCACGTCGTTTGGTAGAAATCCACGTGCGCGTTCTGCCAAAAGCACCATTTGCATGCACATCTTGTGGTTTTGCAGAAAACTTCATCCGCGTCTACCAAAAGATGCATGTGCATGCTTAAAACGCGTTTTCGCACAAATCCGTGCGCGGGTGCTAAAAAGAGCAGCATCGGCATGCTTAGCACGTCGTTTGGTAGAAATCCACGTGCGCGTTCTGCCAAAAGCACCATTTGCATGCACATCTTGTGGTTTTGCAGAAAACTTCATCCGCGTCTACCAAAAGATGCATGTGCATGCTTAAAACGTGTTTTCGCACAAATCCGTGCGCGGGTGCTAAAAAGAGCAGCATCGGCATGCTTAGCACGTCGTTTGGTAGAAATCCACGTGCGCGTTCTGCAAAAAGCACCATTTGCATGCACATCTTGTGGTTTTGCAGAAAACTTCATCCGCGTCTACCAAAAGATGCATGTGCATGCTTAAAACGCGTTTTCGCACAAATCCGTGCGCGGGTGCTAAAAAGAGCAGCATCGGCATGCTTAGCACGTCGTTTGGTAGAAATCCACGTGCGCGTTCTGCCAAAAGCACCATTTGCATGCACATCTTGTGGTTTTGCAGAAAACTTCATCCGCGTCTACCAAAAGATGCATGTGCATGCTTAAAACGCGTTTTCGCACAAATCCGTGCGCGGGTGCTAAAAAGAGCAGCATCGGCATGCTTAGCACGTCGTTTGGTAGAAATCCACGTGCGCGTTCTGCCAAAAGCACCATTTGCATGCACATCTTGTGGTTTTGCAGAAAACTTCATCCGCGTCTACCAAAAGATGCATGTGCATGCTTAAAACGCGTTTTCGCACAAATCCGTGCGCGGGTGCTAAAAAGAGCAGCATCGGCATGCTTAGCACGTCGTTTGGTAGAAATCCACGTGCGCGTTCTGCCAAAAGCACCATTTGCATGCACATCTTGTGGTTTTGCAGAAAACTTCATCCGCGTCTACCAAAAGATGCATGTGCATGCTTAAAACGCGTTTTCGCACAAATCCGTGCGCGGGTGCTAAAAAGAGCAGCATCGGCATGCTTAGCACGTCGTTTGGTAGAAATCCACGTGCGCGTTCTGCCAAAAGCACCATTTGCATGCACATCTTGTGGTTTTGCAGAAAACTTCATCCGCGTCTACCAAAAGATGCATGTGCATGCTTAAAACGTGTTTTCGCACAAATCCGTGCGCGGGTGCTAAAAAGAGCAGCATCGGCATGCTTAGCACGTCGTTTGGTAGAAATCCACGTGCGCGTTCTGCCAAAAGCACCATTTGCATGCACATCTTGTGGTTTTGCAGAAAACTTCATCCGCGTCTACCAAAAGATGCATGTGCATGCTTAAAACGCGTTTTCGCACAAATCCGTGCGCGGGTGCTAAAAAGAGCAGCATCGGCATGCTTAGCACGTCGTTTGGTAGAAATCCACGTGCGCGTTCTGCCAAAAGCACCATTTGCATGCACATCTTGTGGTTTTGCAGAAAACTTCATCCGCGTCTACCAAAAGATGCATGTGCATGCTTAAAACGCGTTTTCGCACAAATGCGTGCGCGGGTGCTAAAAAGAGCAGCATCGGCATGCTTAGCACGTCGTTTGGTAGAAATCCACGTGCGCGTTCTGCCAAAAGCACCATTTGCATGCACATCTTGTGGTTTTGCAGAAAACTTCATCCGCGTCTACCAAAAGATGCATGTGCATGCTTAAAACGCGTTTTCGCACAAATCCGTGCGCGGGTGCTAAAAAGAGCAACATCGGCATGCTTAGCACGTCGTTTGGTAGAAATCCACGTGCGCGTTCTGCCAAAAGCACCATTCGCATGCACATCTTGTGGTTTTGCAGAAAACTTCATCCGCGTCTACCAAAAGATGCATGTGCATGCTTAAAACGCGTTTTCGCACAAATCCGTGCGCGGGTGCTAAAAAGAGCAGCATCGGCATGCTTAGCACGTCGTTTGGTAGAAATCCACGTGCGCGTTCTGCCAAAAGCACCATTTGCATGCACATCTTGTGGTTTTGCAGAAAACTTCATCCGCGTCTACCAAAAGATGCATGTGCATGCTTAAAACGCGTTTTCGCACAAATCCGTGCGCGGGTGCTAAAAAGAGCAGCATCGGCATGCTTAGCACGTCGTTTGGTAGAAATCCACGTGCGCGTTCTGCCAAAAGCACCATTTGCATGCACATCTTGTGGTT
Organism: Dermacentor andersoni; assembly: GCF_023375885.2. Lineage (NCBI taxonomy): Eukaryota > Metazoa > Arthropoda > Arachnida > Ixodida > Ixodidae > Dermacentor > Dermacentor andersoni. Next base: position 49,986 of record NW_027315067.1, on the reverse strand, counting down.
TTGCAGAAAACTTCATCCGCGTCTACCAAAAGATGCATGTGCATGCTTAAAACGCGTTTTCGCACAAATCCGTGCGCGGGTGCTAAAAAGAGCAGCATCGGCATGCTTAGCACGTCGTTTGGTAGAAATCCACGTGCGCGTTCTGCCAAAAGCACCATTTGCATGCACATCTTGTGGTTTTGCAGAAAACTTCATCCGCGTCTACCAAAAGATGCATGTGCATGCTTAAAACGCGTTTTCGCACAAATGCGTGCGCGGGTGCTAAAAAGAGCAGCATCGGCATGCTTAGCACGTCGTTTGGTAGAAATCCACGTGCGCGTTCTGCCAAAAGCACCATTTGCATGCACATCTTGTGGTTTTGCAGAAAACTTCATCCGCGTCTACCAAAAGATGCATGTGCATGCTTAAAACGCGTTTTCGCACAAATCCGTGCGCGGGTGCTAAAAAGAGCAACATCGGCATGCTTAGCACGTCGTTTGGTAGAAATCCACGTGCGCGTTCTGCCAAAAGCACCATTCGCATGCACATCTTGTGGTTTTGCAGAAAACTTCATCCGCGTCTACCAAAAGATGCATGTGCATGCTTAAAACGCGTTTTCGCACAAATCCGTGCGCGGGTGCTAAAAAGAGCAGCATCGGCATGCTTAGCACGTCGTTTGGTAGAAATCCACGTGCGCGTTCTGCCAAAAGCACCATTTGCATGCACATCTTGTGGTTTTGCAGAAAACTTCATCCGCGTCTACCAAAAGATGCATGTGCATGCTTAAAACGTGTTTTCGCACAAATCCGTGCGCGGGTGCTAAAAAGAGCAGCATCGGCATGCTTAGCACGTCATTTGGTAGAAATCCACCTGCGCGTTCTGCCAAAAGCACCATTTGCATGCACATCTTGTGGTTTTGCAGAAAACTTCATCCGCGTCTACCAAAAGATGCATGTGCATGCTTAAAACGCGTTTTCGCACAAATCCGTGCGCGGGTGCTAAAAAGAGCAGCATCGGCATGCTTAGCACGTCGTTTGGTAGAAATCCACGTGCGCGTTCTGCCAAAAGCACCATTTGCATGCACATCTTGTGGTTTTGCAGAAAACTTCATCCGCGTCTACCAAAAGATGCATGTGCATGCTTAAAACGCGTTTTCGCACAAATGCGTGCGCGGGTGCTAAAAAGAGCAGCATCGGCATGCTTAGCACGTCGTTTGGTAGAAATCCACGTGCGCGTTCTGCCAAAAGCACCATTTGCATGCACATCTTGTGGTTTTGCAGAAAACTTCATCCGCGTCTACCAAAAGATGCATGTGCATGCTTAAAACGCGTTTTCGCACAAATCCGTGCGCGGGTGCTAAAAAGAGCAACATCGGCATGCTTAGCACGTCGTTTGGTAGAAATCCACGTGCGCGTTCTGCCAAAAGCACCATTCGCATGCACATCTTGTGGTTTTGCAGAAAACTTCATCCGCGTCTACCAAAAGATGCATGTGCATGCTTAAAACGCGTTTTCGCACAAATCCGTGCGCGGGTGCTAAAAAGAGCAGCATCGGCATGCTTAGCACGTCGTTTGGTAGAAATCCACGTGCGCGTTCTGCCAAAAGCACCATTTGCATGCACATCTTGTGGTTTTGCAGAAAACTTCATCCGCGTCTACCAAAAGATGCATGTGCATGCTTAAAACGCGTTTTCGCACAAATCCGTGCGCGGGTGCTAAAAAGAGCAGCATCGGCATGCTTAGCACGTCGTTTGGTAGAAATCCACGTGCGCGTTCTGCCAAAAGCACCATTTGCATGCACATCTTGTGGTTTTGCAGAAAACTTCATCCGCGTCTACCAAAAGATGCATGTGCATGCTTAAAACGCGTTTTCGCACAAATGCGTGCGCGGGTGCTAAAAAGAGCAGCATCGGCATGCTTAGCACGTCGTTTGGTAGAAATCCACGTGCGCGTTCTGCCAAAAGCACCATTTGCATGCACATCTTGTGGTTTTGCAGAAAACTTCATCCGCGTCTACCAAAAGATGCATGTGCATGCTTAAAACGCGTTTTCGCACAAATGCGTGCGCGGGTGCTAAAAAGAGCAGCATCGGCATGCTTAGCACGTCGTTTGGTAGAAATCCACGTGCGCGTTCTGCAAAAAGCACCATTTGCATGCACATCTTGTGGTTTTGCAGAAAACTTCATCCGCGTCTACCAAAAGATGCATGTGCATGCTTAAAACGCATTTTCGCACAAATCCGTGCGCGGGTGCTAAAAAGAGCAGCATCGGCATGCTTAGAACGTCGTCTGGTAGAAATCCACGTGCGCGTTCTGCAAAAAGCACTATTTGCATGCACATCTTGTGGTTTTGCAGAAAACTTCATCCGCGTCTACCAAAAGATGCATGTGCATGCTTAAAACGCGTTTTCGCACAAATGCGTGCGCGGGTGCTAAAAAGAGCAGCATCGGCATGCTTAGCACGTCGTTTGGTAGAAATCCACGTGCGCGGTCTGCCAAAAGCACCATTTGCATGCACATCTTGTGGTTTTGCAGAAAACTTCATCCGCGTCTACCAAAAGATGCATGTGCATGCTTAAAACGCGTTTTCGCACAAATCCGTGCGCGGGTGCTAAAAAGAGCAGCATCGGCATGCTTAGCACGTCGTTTGGTAGAAATCCACGTGCGCGTTCTGCCAAAAGCACCATTTGCATGCACATCTTGTGGTTTTGCAGAAAACTTCATCCGCGTCTACCAAAAGATGCATGTGCATGGTTAAAACGCGTTTTCGCACAAATCCGTGCGCGGGTGCTAAAAAGAGCAGCATCAGCATGCTTAGCACGTCGTTTGGTAGAAATCCACGTGCGCGTTCTGCCAAAAGCACCATTTGCATGCACATCTTGTGGTTTTGCAGAAAACTTCATCCGCGTCTACCAAAAGATGCATGTGCATGCTTAAAACGCGTTTTCGCACAAATCCGTGCGCGGGTGCTAAAAAGAGCAGCATCGGCATGCTTAGCACGTCGTTTGGTAGAAATCCACGTGCGCGTTCTGCCAAAAGCACCATTTGCATGCACATCTTGTGGTTTTGCAGAAAACTTCATCCGCGTCTACCAAAAGATGCATGTGCATGGTTAAAACGCGTTTTCGCACAAATCCGTGCGCGGGTGCTAAAAAGAGCAGCATCAGCATGCTTAGCACGTCGTTTGGTAGAAATCCACGTGCGCGTTCTGCCAAAAGCACCATTTGCATGCACATCTTGTGGTTTTGCAGAAAACTTCATCCGCGTCTACCAAAAGATGCATGTGCATGCTTAAAACGCGTTTTCGCACAAATCCGTGCGCGGGTGCTAAAGAGAAGCATCGGCATGCTTAGCACGTCGTTTGGTAGAAATCCACGTGCGCGTTCTGCCAAAAGCACCATTTGCACGCACATCTTGTGGTTTTGCAGAAAACTTCATCCGCGTCTACCAAAAGATGCATGTGCATGCTTAAAACGCGTTTTCGCACAAATGCGTGCGCGGGTGCTAAAAAGAGCAGCATCGGCATGCTTAGCACGTCGTTTGGTAGAAATCCACGTGCGCGTTCTGCCAAAAGCACCATTTGCATGCACATATTGTGGTTTTGCAGAAAACTTCATCCGCGTCTACCAAAAGATGCATGTGCATGCTTAAAACTCGTTTTTGCACAAATCCGTGCGCGGGTGCTAAAAAGAGCAGCATCGGCATGCTTAGCACGTCGTTTGGTAGAAATCCACGTGCGCGTTCTGCCAAAAGCACCATTTGCATGCACATCTTGTGGTTTTGCAGAAAACTTCATCCGCGTCTACCAAAAGATGCATGTGCATGCTTAAAACGCGTTTTCGCACAAATCCGTGCGCGGGTGCTAAAAAGAGCAGCATCGGCATGCTTAGCACGTCGTTTGGTAGAAATCCACGTGCGCGTTCTGCCAAAAGCACCATTTGCATGCACATCTTGTGGTTTTGCAGAAAACTTCATCCGCGTCTACCAAAAGATGCATGTGCATGCTTAAAACGCGTTTTCGCACAAATCCGTGCGCGGGTGCTAAAAAGAGCAGCATCGGCATGCTTAGCACGTCGTTTGGTAGAAATCCACGTGCGCGTTCTGCCAAAAGCACCATTTGCATGCACATCTTGTGGTTTTGCAGAAAACTTCATCCGCGTCTACCAAAAGATGCATGTGCATGCTTAAAACGCGTTTTTGCACAAATCCGTGCGCGGGTGCTAAAAAGAGCAGCATCGGCATGCTTAGCACGTCGTTTGGTAGAAATCCACGTGCGCGTTCTGCAAAAAGCACCATTTGCATGCACATCTTGTGGTTTTGCAGAAAACTTCATCCGCGTCTACCAAAAGATGCATGTGCATGCTTAAAACGCGTTGTCGCACAAATGCGTGCGCGGGTGCTAAAAAGAGCAGCATCGGCATGCTTAGCACGTCGTTTGGTAGAAATCCACGTGCGCGTTCTGCAAAAAGCACCATTTGCATGCACATCTTGTGGTTTTGCAGAAAACTTCATCCGCGTCTACCAAAAGATGCATGTGCATGCTTAAAACGCGTTTTCGCACAAATGCGTGCGCGGGTGCTAAAAAGAGCAGCATCGGCATGCTTAGCACGTCGTTTGGTAGAAATCCACGTGCGCGTTCTGCCAAAAGCACCATTTGCATGCACATCTTGTGGTTTTGCAGAAAACTTCATCCGCGTCTACCAAAAGATGCATGTGCATGCTTAAAACGCGTTTTCGCACATATCCGTGCGCTGGTGCTAAAAAGAGCAGCATCGGCGTGCTTAGCACGTCGTTTTGTAGAAATCCACGTGCGCGTTCTGCCAAAAGCACCATTTGCATGCACATCTTGTGGTTTTGCAGAAAACTTCATCCGCGTCTACCAAAAGATGCATGTGCATGCTTAAAACGCGTTTTCGCACAAATCCGTGCGCGGGTGCTAAAAAGAGCAGCATCGGCATGCTTAGCACGTCGTTTGGTAGAAATCCACGTGCGCGTTCTGCCAAAAGCACCATTTGCATGCACATCTTGTGGTTTTGCAGAAAACTTCATCCGCGTCTACCAAAAGATGCATGTGCATGCTTAAAACGCGTTTTCGCACAAATCCGTGCGCTGGTGCTAAAAAGTGCAGCATCGGCATGCTTAGCACGTCGTTTGGTAGAAATCCACGTGCGCGTTCTGCCAAAAGCACCATTTGCATGCACATCTTGTGGTTTTGCAGAAAACTTCATCCGCGTCTACCAAAAGATGCATGTGCATGCTTAAAACGCGTTTTCGCACAAATCCGTGTGCGGGTGCTAAAAAGAGCAGCATCGGCATGCTTAGCACGTCGTTTGGTAGAAATCCACGTGCGCGTTCTGCCAAAAGCACCATTTGCACGCACATCTTGTGGTTTTGCAGAAAACTTCATCCGCGTCTACCAAAAGATGCATGTGCATGCTTAAAACGCGTTTTCGCACAAATGCGTGCGCGGGTGCTAAAAAGAGCAGCATCGGCATGCTTAGCACGTCGTTTGGTAGAAATCCACGTGCGCGTTCTGCCAAAAGCACCATTTGCATTCACATATTGTGGTTTTGCAGAAAACTTCATCCGCGTCTACCAAAAGATGCATGTGCATGCTTAAAACGCGTTTTTGCACAAATCCGTGCGCGGGTGCTAAAAAGAGCAGCCTCGGCATGCTTAGCACGTCATTTGGTAGAAATCCACGTGCGCGTTCTGCCAAAAGCACCATTTGCATGCACATCTTGTGGTTTTGCAGAAAACTTCATCCGCGTCTACCAAAAGATGCATGTGCATGCTTAAAACGCGTTTTCGCACAAATGCGTGCGCGGGTGCTAAAAAGAGCAGCATCGGCATGCTTAGCACGTCGTTTGGTAGAAATCCACGTGCGCGTTCTGCCAAAAGCACCATTTGCATGCACATATTGTGGTTTTGCAGAAAACTTCATCCGCGTCTACCAAAAGATGCATGTGCATGCTTAAAACTCGTTTTTGCACAAATCCGTGCGCGGGTGCTAAAAAGAGCAGCATCGGCATGCTTAGCACGTCGTTTGGTAGAAATCCACGTGCGCGTTCTGCCAAAAGCACCATTTGCATGCACATCTTGTGGTTTTGCAGAAAACTTCATCCGCGTCTACCAAAAGATGCATGTGCATGCTTAAAACGCGTTTTCGCACAAATCCGTGCGCGGGTGCTAAAAAGAGCAGCATCGGCATGCTTAGCACGTCGTTTGGTAGAAATCCACGTGCGCGTTCTGCCAAAAGCACCATTTGCATGCACATCTTGTGGTTTTGCAGAAAACTTCATCCGCGTCTACCAAAAGATGCATGTGCATGCTTAAAACGCGTTTTCGCACAAATCCGTGTGCGGGTGCTAAAAAGAGCAGCATCGGCATGCTTAGCACGTCGTTTGGTAGAAATCCACGTGCGCGTTCTGCCAAAAGCACCATTTGCATGCACATCTTGTGGTTTTGCAGAAAACTTCATCCGCGTCTACCAAAAGATGCATGTGCATGCTTAAAACGCGTTTTTGCACAAATCCGTGCGCGGGTGCTAAAAAGAGCAGCATCGGCATGCTTAGCACGTCGTTTGGTAGAAATCCACGTGCGCGTTCTGCAAAAAGCACCATTTGCATGCACATCTTGTGGTTTTGCAGAAAACTTCATCCGCGTCTACCAAAAGATGCATGTGCATGCTTAAAACGCGTTTTCGCACAAATCCGTGCGCGGGTGCTAAAAAGAGCAGCATCGGCATGCTTAGCACGTCGTTTGGTAGAAATCCACGTGCGCGTTCTGCCGAAAGCACCATTTGCATGCACATCTTGTGGTTTTGCAGAAAACTTCATCCGCGTCTACCAAAAGATGCATGTGCATCCTGAAAACGCGTTTTCGCACAAATCGTGCGCGGGTGCTAAAAAGAGCAGCATCGGCATGCTTAGCACGTCGTTTGGTAGAAATCCACGTGCGCGTTCTGCCAAAAGCACCATTTGCATGCACATCTTGTGGTTTTGCAGAAAACTTCATCCGCGTCTACCAAAAGATGCATGTGCATGCTTAAAACGCGTTTTTGCACAAATCCGTGCGCGGGTGCTAAAAAGAGCAGCATCGGCATGCTTAGCACGTCGTTTGGTAGAAATCCACGTGCGCGTTCTGCAAAAAGCACCATTTGCATGCACATCTTGTGGTTTTGCAGAAAACTTCATCCGCGTCTACCAAAAGATGCATGTGCATGCTTAAAACGCGTTGTCGCACAAATGCGTGCGCGGGTGCTAAAAAGAGCAGCATCGGCATGCTTAGCACGTCGTTTGGTAGAAATCCACGTGCGCGTTCTGCCAAAAGCACCATTTGCATGCACATCTTGTGGTTTTGCAGAAAACTTCATCCGCGTCTACCAAAAGATGCATGTGCATGCTTAAAACGCGTTTTCGCACAAATGCGTGCGCGGGTGCTAAAAAGAGCAGCATCGGCATGCTTAGCACGTCGTTTGGTAGAAATCCACGTGCGCGTTCTGCCAAAAGCACCATTTGCATGCACATCTTGTGGTTTTGCAGAAAACTTCATCCGCGTCTACCAAAAGATGCATGTGCATGCTTAAAACGCGTTTTCGCACATATCCGTGCGCTGGTGCTAAAAAGAGCAGCATCGGCGTGCTTAGCACGTCGTTTTGTAGAAATCCACGTGCGCGTTCTGCCAAAAGCACCATTTGCATGCACATCTTGTGGTTTTGCAGAAAACTTCATCCGCGTCTACCAAAAGATGCATGTGCATGCTTAAAACGCGTTTTCGCACAAATCCGTGCGCGGGTGCTAAAAAGAGCAGCATCGGCATGCTTAGCACGTCGTTTGGTAGAAATCTACGTGCGCGTTCTGCCAAAAGCACCATTTGCATGCACATCTTGTGGTTTTGCAGAAAACTTCATCCGCGTCTACCAAAAGATGCATGTGCATGCTTAAAACGCGTTTTCGCACAAATCCGTGCGCTGGTGCTAAAAAGAGCAGCATCGGCATGCTTAGCACGTCGTTTGGTAGAAATCCACGTGCGCGTTCTGCCAAAAGCACCATTTGCATGCACATCTTGTGGTTTTGCAGAAAACTTCATCCGCGTCTACCAAAAGATGCATGTGCATGCTTAAAACGCGTTTTCGCACAAATCCGTGCGCGGGTGCTAAAAAGAGCAGCATCGGCATGCTTAGCACGTCGTTTGGTAGAAATCCACGTGCGCGTTCTGCCAAAAGCACCATTTGCACGCACATCTTGTGGTTTTGCAGAAAACTTCATCCGCGTCTACCAAAAGATGCATGTGCATGCTTAAAACGCGTTTTCGCACAAATGCGTGCGCGGGTGCTAAAAAGAGCAGCATCGGCATGCTTAGCACGTCGTTTGGTAGAAATCCACGTGCGCGTTCTGCCAAAAGCACCATTTGCATTCACATATTGTGGTTTTGCAGAAAACTTCATCCGCGTCTACCAAAAGATGCATGTGCATGCTTAAAACGCGTTTTTGCACAAATCCGTGCGCGGGTGCTAAAAAGAGCAGCATCGGCATGCTTAGCACGTCGTTTGGTAGAAATCCACGTGCGCGTTCTGCCAAAAGCACCATTTGCATGCACATCTTGTGGTTTTGCAGAAAACTTCATCCGCGTCTACCAAAAGATGCATGTGCATGCTTAAAACGCGTTTTCGCACAAATCCGTGCGCGGGTGCTAAAAAGAGCAGCATCGGCATGCTTAGCACGTCGTTTGGTAGAAATCCACGTGCGCGTTCTGCCGAAAGCACCATTTGCATGCACATCTTGTGGTTTTGCAGAAAACTTCATCCGCGTCTACCAAAAGATGCATGTGCATCCTGAAAACGCGTTTTCGCACAAATCGTGCGCGGGTGCTAAAAAGAGCAGCATCGGCATGCTTAGCACGTCGTTTGGTAGAAATCCACGTGCGCGTTCTGCCAAAAGCACCATTTGCATGCACATCTTGTGGTTTTGCAGAAAACTTCATCCGCGTCTACCAAAGGATGCATGTGCATGCTTAAAACGCGTTTTCGCCCAAATCCGTGCGCTGGTGCTAAAAAGAGCACCATCGGCATGCTTAGCACGTCGTTTGGTAGAAATCCACGTGCGCGTTCTGCCAAAAGCACCATTTGCATGCACATCTTGTGGTTTTGCAGAAAACTTCATCCGCGTCTACCAAAAGATGCATGTGCATGCTTAAAACGCGTTTTTGCACAAATCCGTGCGCGGGTGCTAAAAAGAGCAGCATCGGCATGCTTAGCACGTCGTTTGGTAGAAATCCACGTGCGCGTTCTGCAAAAAGCACCATTTGCATGTGCACATCTTGTGGTTTTGCAGAAAACTTCATCCGCGTCTACCAAAAGATGCATGTGCATGCTTAAAACGCGTTTTCGCACAAATGCGTGCGCGGGTGCTAAAAAGAGCAGCATCGGCATGCTTAGCACGTCGTTTGGTAGAAATCCACGTGGGCGTTCTGCAAAAAGCACCATTTGCATGCACATCTTGTGGTTTTGCAGAAAACGTCATCCGCGTCTACCAAAAGATGCATGTGCATGCTTAAAACGCGTTTTCGCACAAATGCGTGCGCGGGTGCTAAAAAGAGCAGCCTCGGCATGCTTAGCACGTCATTTGGTAGAAATCCACGTGCGCGTTCTGCCAAAAGCACCATTTGCATGCACATCTTGTGGTTTTGCAGAAAACTTCATCCGCGTCTACCAAAAGATGCATGTGCATGCTTAAAACGCGTTTTCGCACAAATGCGTGCGCGGGTGCTAAAAAGAGCAGCATCGGCATGCTTAGCACATCGTTTGGTAGAAATCCACGTGCGCGTTCTGCCAAAAGCACCATTTGCATGCACATCTTGTGGTTTTGCAGAAAACTTCATCCGCGTCTACCAAAAGATGCATGTGCATGCTTAAAACGCGTTTTTGCACAAATCCGTGCGCGGGTGCTAAAAAGAGCAGCATCGGCATGCTTAGCACGTCGTTTGGTAGAAATCCACGTGCGCGTTCTGCAAAAAGCACCATTTGCATGCACATCTTGTTGTTTTGCAGAAAACTTCATCCGCGTCTACCAAAAGATGCATGTGCATGCTTAAAACGCGTTTTCGCACAAATGCGTGCGCGGGTGCTAAAAAGAGCAGCATCGGCATGCTTAGCACGTCGTTTGGTAGAAATCCACGTGCGCGTTCTGCAAAAAGCACCATTTGCATGCACATCTTGTGGTTTTGCAGAAAACTTCATCCGCGTCTACCAAAAGATGCATGTGCATGCTTAAAACGCGTTTTCGCACAAATGCGTGCGCGGGTGCTAAAAAGAGCAGCATCGGCATGCTTAGCACGTCGTTTGGTAGAAATCCACGTGCGCGTTCTGCCAAAAGCACCATTTGCATGCACATCTTGTGGTTTTGCAGAAAACTTCATCCGCGTCTACCAAAAGATGCATGTGCATGCTTAAAACGCGTTTTCGCACAATGCGTGCGCGGGTGCTAAAAAGAGCAGCATCGGCATGCTTAGCACGTCGTTTGGTAGAAATCCACGTGCGCGTTCTGCCAAAAGCACCATTTGCATGCACATCTTGTGGTTTTGCAGAAAACTTCATCCGCGTCTACCAAAAGATGCATGTGCATGCATAAAACGCGTTTTCGCACATATCCGTGCGCGGGTGCTAAAAAGAGCAGCATCGGCATGCTTAGCACGTCGTTTGGTAGAAATCCACGTGCGCGTTCTGCCAAAAGCACCATTTGCATGCACATCTTGTGGTTTTGCAGAAAACTTCATCCGCGTCTACCAAAATATGCATGTGCATGCTTAAAACGCGTTTTCGCACAAATCCGTGCGCGGGTGCTAAAAAGAGCAGCATCGGCATGCTTAGCACGTCGTTTGGTAGAAATCCACGTGCGCGTTCTGCCAAAAGCACCATTTGCATGCGCATCTTGTGGTTTTGCAGAAAACTTCATCCGCGTCTACCAAAAGATGCATGTGCATGCTTAAAACGCGTTTTCGCACAAATCCGTGCGCGGGTGCTAAAAAGAGCAGCATCGGCATGCTTAGCACGTCGTTTGGTAGAAATCCACGTGCGCGTTCTGCCAAAAGCACCATTTGCATGCACATCTTGTGGTTTTGCAGAAAACTTCATCCGCGTGTACCAAAAGATGCATGTGCATGCTTAAAACGCGTTTTCGTACAAATCCGTGCGCGGGTGCTAAAAAGAGCAGCATCGGCATGCTTAGCAGGTCGTTTGGTAGAAATCCACGTGCGCGTTCTGCCAAAAGCACCATTTGCATGCACATCTTGTGGTTTTGCAGAAAACTTCATCCGCGTCTACCAAAAGATGCATGTGCATGCTTAAAACGCGTTTTCGCACAAATCCGTGCGCGGGTGCTAAAAAGAGCAGCATCGGCATGCTTAGCACGTCGTTTGGTAGAAATCCACGTGCGCGTTCTGCCAAAAGCACCATTTGCATGCACATCTTGTGGTTTTGCAGAAAACTTCATCCGCGTCTACCAAAAGATGCATGTCCATGCTTAAAACGCGTTTTCGCACAAATCCGTGCGCGGGTGCTAAAAAGAGCAGCATCGGCATGCTTAGCACGTCGTTTGGTAGAAATCCACGTGCGCGTTTTGCCAAAAGCACCATTTGCATGCACATCTTCTGGTTTTCCAGAAAACTTCATCCGCGTCTACCAAAAGATGCATGTGCATGCTTAAAACGCGTTTTCGCACAAATCCGTGCGCGGGTGCTAAAAAGAGCAGCATCGGCATGCTTAGCACGTCGTTTGGTAGAAATCCACGTGCGCGTTCTGCCAAAAGCACCATTTGCATGCACATCTTGTGGTTTCGCAGAAAACTTCATCCGCGTCTACCAAAAGATGCATGTGCATGCATAAAACGCGTTTTCGCACAAATGCGTGCGCGGGTGCTAAAAAGAGCAGCATCGGCATGCTTAGCACGTCGTTTGGTAGAAATCCACGTGCGCGTTCTGCGAAAAGCACCATTTGCATGCACATCTTGTGGTTTTGCAGAAAACTTCATCCGCGTCTACCAAAAGATGCATGTGCATGCTTAAAACGCGGTTTCGCACAAATCCGTGCGCGGGTGCTAAAAAGAGCAGCATCGGCATGCTTAGCACGTCGTTTGGTAGAAATCCACGTGCGCGTTCTGCCAAAAGCACCATTTGCATGCACATCTTGTGGTTTTGCAGAAAACTTCATCCGCGTCTACCAAAGGATGCATGTGCATGCTTAAAACGCGTTTTCGCACAAATCCGTGCGCTGGTGCTGAAAAGAGCACCATCGGCATGCTTAGCACGTCGTTTGGTAGAAATCCACGTGCGCGTTCTGCCAAAAGCACCATTTGCATGCACATCTTGTGGTTTTGCAGAAAACTTCATCCGCGTCTACCAAAAGATGCATGTGCATGCTTAAAACGCGTTTTTGCACAAATCCGTGCGCGGGTGCTAAAAAGAGCAGCATCGGCATGCTTAGCACGTCGTTTGGTAGAAATCCACGTGCGCGTTCTGCAAAAAGCACCATTTGCATGCACATCTTGTGGTTTTGCAGAAAACTTCATCCGCGTCTACCAAAAGATGCATGTGCATGCTTAAAACGCGTTTTCGCACAAATGCGTGCGCGGGTGCTAAAAAGAGCAGCATCGGCATGCTTAGCACGTCGTTTGGTAGAAATCCACGTGCGCGTTCTGCAAAAAGCACCATTTGCATGCACATCTTGTGGTTTTGCAGAAAACGTCATCCGCGTCTACCAAAAGATGCATGTGCATGCTTAAAACGCGTTTTCGCACAAATGCGTGCGCGGGTGCTAAAAAGAGCAGCCTCGGCATGCTTAGCACGTCATTTGGTAGAAATCCACGTGCGCGTTCTGCCAAAAGCACCATTTGCATGCACATCTTGTGGTTTTGCAGAAAACTTCATCCGCGTCTACCAAAAGATGCATGTGCATGCTTAAAACGCGTTTTCGCACAAATGCGTGCGCGGGTGCTAAAAAGAGCAGCATCGGCATGCTTAGCACATCGTTTGGTAGAAATCCACGTGCGCGTTCTGCCAAAAGCACCATTTGCATGCACATCTTGTGGTTTTGCAGAAAACTTCATCCGAGTCTACCAAAAGATGCATGTGCATGCTTAAAACGCGTTTTTGCACAAATCCGTGCGCGGGTGCTAAAAAGAGCAGCATCGGCATGCTTAGCACGTCGTTTGGTAGAAATCCACGTGCGCGTTCTGCAAAAAGCACCATTTGCATGCACATCTTGTGGTTTTGCAGAAAACTTCATCCGCGTCTACCAAAAGATGCATGTGCATGCTTAAAACGCGTTTTCGCACAAATGCGTGCGCGGGTGCTAAAAAGAGCAGCATCGGCATGCTTAGCACGTCGTTTGGTAGAAATCCACGTGCGCGTTCTGCAAAAAGCACCATTTGCATGCACATCTTGTGGTTTTGCAGAAAACTTCATCCGCGTCTACCAAAAGATGCATGTGCATGCTTAAAACGCGTTTTCGCACAAATGCGTGCGCGGGTGCTAAAAAGAGCAGCATCGGCATGCTTAGCACGTCGTTTGGTAGAAATCCACGTGCGCGTTCTGCCAAAAGCACCATTTGCATGCACATCTTGTGGTTTTGCAGAAAACTTCATCCGCGTCTACCAAAAGATGCATGTGCATGCTTAAAACGCGTTTTCGCACAAATGCGTGCGCGGGTGCTAAAAAGAGCAGCATCGGCATGCTTAGCACGTCGTTTGGTAGAAATCCACGTGCGCGTTCTGCCAAAAGCACCATTTGCATGCACATCTTGTGGTTTTGCAGAAAACTTCATCCGCGTCTACCAAAAGATGCATGTGCATGCATAAAACGCGTTTTCGCACATATCCGTGCGCGGGTGCTAAAAAGAGCAGCATCGGCATGCTTAGCACGTCGTTTGGTAGAAATCCACGTGCGCGTTCTGCCAAAAGCACCATTTGCATGCACATCTTGTGGTTTTGCAGAAAACTTCATCCGCGTCTACCAAAATATGCATGTGCATGCTTAAAACGCGTTTTCGCACAAATCCGTGCGCGGGTGCTAAAAAGAGCAGCATCGGCATGCTTAGCACGTCGTTTGGTAGAAATCCACGTGCGCGTTCTGCCAAAAGCACCATTTGCATGCACATCTTGTGGTTTTGCAGAAAACTTCATCCGCGTCTACCAAAAGATGCATGTGCATGCTTAAAACGCGTTTTCGCACAAATCCGTGCGCGGGTGCTAAAAAGAGCAGCACCGGCATGCTTAGCACGTCGTTTGGTAGAAATCCACGTGCGCGTTCTGCCAAAAGCACCATTTGCATGCACATCTTGTGGTTTTGCAGAAAACTTCATCCGCGTCTACCAAAAGATGCATGTGCATGCTTAAAACGCGTTTTTGCACAAATCCGTGCGCGGGTGCTAAAAAGAGCAGCATCGGCATGCTTAGCACGTCGTTTGGTAGAAATCCACGTGCGCGTTCTGCAAAAAGCACCATTTGCATGCACATCTTGTGGTTTTGCAGAAAACTTCATCCGCGTCTACCAAAAGATGCATGTGCATGCTTAAAACGCGTTTTCGCACAAATGCGTGCGCGGGTGCTAAAAAGAGCAGCATCGGCATGCTTAGCACGTCGTTTGGTAGAAATCCACGTGCGCGTTCTGCAAAAAGCACCATTTGCATGCACATCTTGTGGTTTTGCAGAAAACTTCATCCGCGTCTACCAAAAGATGCATGTGCATGCTTAAAACGCGTTTTCGCACAAATGCGTGCGCGGGTGCTAAAAAGAGCAGCATCGGCATGCTTAGCACGTCGTTTGGTAGAAATCCACGTGCGCGTTCTGCCAAAAGCACCATTTGCATGCACATCTTGTGGTTTTGCAGAAAACTTCATCCGCGTCTACCAAAAGATGCATGTGCATGCTTAAAACGCGTTTTCGCACAAATGCGTGCGCGGGTGCTAAAAAGAGCAGCATCGGCATGCTTAGCACGTCGTTTGGTAGAAATCCACGTGCGCGTTCTGCCAAAAGCACCATTTGCATGCACATCTTGTGGTTTTGCAGAAAACTTCATCCGCGTCTACCAAAAGATGCATGTGCATGCATAAAACGCGTTTTCGCACATATCCGTGCGCGGGTGCTAAAAAGAGCAGCATCGGCATGCTTAGCACGTCGTTTGGTAGAAATCCACGTGCGCGTTCTGCCAAAAGCACCATTTGCATGCACATCTTGTGGTTTTGCAGAAAACTTCATCCGCGTCTACCAAAATATGCATGTGCATGCTTAAAACGCGTTTTCGCACAAATCCGTGCGCGGGTGCTAAAAAGAGCAGCATCGGCATGCTTAGCACGTCGTTTGGTAGAAATCCACGTGCGCGTTCTGCCAAAAGCACCATTTGCATGCACATCTTGTGGTTTTGCAGAAAACTTCATCCGCGTCTACCAAAAGATGCATGTGCATGCTTAAAACGCGTTTTCGCACAAATCCGTGCGCGGGTGCTAAAAAGAGCAGCATCGGCATGCTTAGCACGTCGTTTGGTAGAAATCCACGTGCGCGTTCTGCCAAAAGCACCATTTGCATGCACATCTTGTGGTTTTGCAGAAAACTTCATCCGCGTGTACCAAAAGATGCATGTGCATGCTTAAAACGCGTTTTCGTACAAATCCGTGCGCGGGTGCTAAAAAGAGCAGCATCGGCATGCTTAGCACGTCGTTTGGTAGAAATCCACGTGCGCGTTCTGCCAAAAGCACCATTTGCATGCACATCTTGTGGTTTTGCAGAAAACTTCATCCGCGTCTACCAAAAGATGCATGTGCATGCTTAAAAACGCGTTTTCGCACAAATCCGTGCGCGGGTGCTAAAAAGAGCAGCATCGGCATGCTTAGCACGTCGTTTGGTAGAAATCCACGTGCGCGTTCTGCCAAAAGCACCATTTGCATGCACATCTTGTGGTTTTGCAGAAAACTTCATCCGCGTCTACCAAAAGATGCATGTCCATGCTTAAAACGCGTTTTCGCACAAATCCGTGCGCGGGTGCTAAAAAGAGCAGCATCGGCATGCTTAGCACGTCGTTTGGTAGAAATCCACGTGCGCGTTTTGCCAAAAGCACCATTTGCATGCACATCTTCTGGTTTTGCAGAAAACTTCATCCGCGTCTACCAAAAGATGCATGTGCATGCTTAAAACGCGTTTTCGCACAAATCCGTGCGCGGGTGCTAAAAAGAGCAGCATCGGCATGCTTAGCACGTCGTTTGGTAGAAATCTACGTGCGCGTTCTGCCAAAAGCACCATTTGCATGCACATCTTGTGGTTTTGCAGAAAACTTCATCCGCGTCTACCAAAAGATGCATGTGCATGCTTAAAACGCGTTTTCGCACAAATGCGTGCGCGGGTGCTAAAAAGAGCAGCATCGGCATGCTTAGCACGTCGTTTGGTAGAAATCCACGTGCGCGTTCTGCCAAAAGCACCATTTGCATGCACATCTTGTGGTTTTGCAGAAAACTTCATCCGCGTCTACCAAAAGATGCATGTGCATGCTTAAAACGCGGTTTCGCACAAATCCGTGCGCGGGTGCTAAAAAGAGCAGCATCGGCATGCTTAGCACGTCGTTTGGTAGAAATTCACGTGCGCGTTCTGCCAAAAGCACCATTTGCATGCACATCTTGTGGTTTTGCAGAAAACTTCATCCGCGTCTACCAAAAGATGCATGTGCATGCTTAAAACGCGTTTTCGCACAAATCCGTGCGCGGGTGCTAAAAAGAGCAGCATCGGCATGCTTAGCACGTCGTCTGGTAGAAATCCACGTGCGCGTTCTGCAAAAAGCACCATTTGCATGCACATCTTGTGGTTTTGCAGAAAACTTCATCCGCGTCTACCAAAAGATGCATGTGCATGCTTAAAACGCGTTTTCGCATAAATGCGTGCGCGGGTGCTAAAAAGAGCAGCATCGGCATGCTTAGCACGTCGTTTGGTAGAAATCCACGTGCGCGTTCTGCCAAAAGAACCATTTGCATGCACATCTTGTGGTTTTGCAGAAAACTTCATCCGCGTCTACCAAAAGATGCATGTGCATGCTTAAAACGCGTTTTCGCAAAAATCCGTGCGCGGGTGCTAAAAAGAGCAGCATCGGCATGCTTAGCACGTCGTTTGGTAGAAATCCACGTGCGCGTTCTGCAAAAAGCACCATTTGCATGCACATCTTGTGGTTTTGCAGAAAACTTCATCCGCGTCTACCAAAAGATGCATGTGCATGCTTAAAACGCGTTTTCGCACAAATGCGTGCGCGGGTGCTAAAAAGAGCAGCATCGGCATGCTTAGCACGTCGTTTGGTAGAAATCCACGTGCGCGTTCTGCCAAAAGCACCATTTGCATGCACATCTTGTGGTTTTGCAGAAAACTTCATCCGCGTCTACCAAAAGATGCATGTGCATGCTTAAAACGCGTTTTCGCACAAATCCGTGCGCGGGTGCTAAAAAGAGCAGCATCGGCATGCTTAGCACGTCGTTTGGTAGAAATCCACGTGCGCGTTCTGCAAAAAGCACCATTTGCATGCACATCTTGTGGTTTTCAGAAAACTTCATCCGCGTCTACCAAAAGATGCATGTGCATGCTTAAAAACGCGTCTTCGCACAAATGCGTGCGCGGGTGCTAAAAAGAGCAGCATCGGCATGCTTAGCACGTCGTTTGGTAGAAATCCACGTGCGCGTTCTGCCAAAAGCACCATTTGCATGCACATCTTGTGGTTTTGCAGAAAACTTCATCCGCGTCTACCAAAAGATGCATGTGCATGCTGAAAACGCGTTTTCGCACAAATCCGTGCGCGGGTGCTAAAAAGAGCAGCATCGGCATGCTTAGCACGTCGTTTGGTAGAAATCCACGTGCGCGTTCTGCAAAAAGCACCATTTGCATGCACATCTTGTGGTTTTGCAGAAAACTTCATCCGCGTCTACCAAAAGATGCATGTGCATGCTTAAAACGCGTTTTCGCACAAATGCGTGCGCGGGTGCTAAAAAGAGCAGCATCGGCATGCTTAGCACGTCGTTTGGTAGAAATCCACGTGCGCGTTCTGCAAAAAGCACCATTTGCATGCACATCTTGTGGTTTTGCAAAAAACTTCATCCGCGTCTACCAAAAGATGCATGTGCATGCTTAAGAGGAAGCTTTAGCTTGGGTGCTCCTATCTAAATACATGTAAAAGGAGAATTCGTTTTTCTCGGCAACCACTGCACTAAATTTGACGGGGTTTGCTGCATTTAAAAGAAAAGCTTAAAATCTAGTGACTGTTGGTTTCGAATTTTCGATTTAGGTCGTCAAATTTTTGTAAAAATTTGGCAAAAATCGCAAATTTTCAAAAAACGAAACTATCAAGTTTACAACTCCGTAACTCAGCAAGAAAAAATCATATCGCAATTCCGTAAATTGTACCTGATAGCACATCTAAAGCGGACAAAATTGATATGTTACATATGAAACTCAAAAAATGGAGTAATGTGTAATTACAACTTTTGCAGAACCTTCGTAAACAACGTAACAAATTCACGTAAGATGTAAACTGACATATCAAATTTGTCCGCTTTGAATCGTCTAATGGATGCCGTTTACAGAATCGCGATATCTGTTCTTGATGCAGAGCTATTAGCTTGTAAACTTCGTGCTTCTATTTTTTTCATACGTCTGAATTTTTGAAAATCCTTTTAACAAAATTCAAGCCCTAAATCAAAATTCCGCTTCCAACAGTCACTAGAATTTAGCTTTCTCTCTCAAATGCAACAAATTTCATTAAAATCGGTCCAGAGGTTATCTCAGAAAAACGCTTTTGCGTTTTTACATGTATTTGAATAGGCCGCGTTGGAGTTGAGCCCGAGCTAAAGCTTCCTCTTAAAACGCGTTTTCGCACAAATGCGTGCGCGGGTGCTAAAAAAAGCAGCATCGGCATGCTTAGCACGTCGTTTGGTAGAAATCCACGTGCGCGTTCTGCCAAAAGCACCATTTGCATGCACATCTTGTGGTTTTGCAGAAAACTTCATCCGCGTCTACCAAAAGATGCATGTGCATGCTTAAAACGCGTTTTCGCACAAATCCGTGCGCGGGTGCTAAAAAGAGCAGCATCGGCATGCTTAGCACGTCGTTTGGTAGAAATCCACGTGCGCGTTCTGCCAAAAGCACCATTTGCATGCACATCTTGTGGTTTTGCAGAAAACTTCATCCGCGTCTACCAAAAGATGCATGTGCATGCTTAAAACGCGTTTTCGCACAAATGCGTGCGCGGGTGCTAAAAAGAGCAGCATCGGCATGCTTAGCACGTCGTTTGGTAGAAATCCACGTGCGCGTTCTGCCAAAAGCACCATTTGCATGCACATCTTGTAGTTTTGCAGAAACCTTCATCCGCGTCTACCAAAAGATGCATGTGCATGCTTAAAACGCGTTTTCGCACAAATCCGTGCGCGGGTGCTAAAAAGAGCAGCATCGGCATGCTTAGCACGTCGTTTGGTAGAAATCCACGTGCGCGTTCTGCCAAAAGCACCATTTGCATGCACATCTTGGGGTTTTGCAGAAAACTTCATCCGCGTCTACCAAAAGATGCATGTGCATGCTTAAAACGCGTTTTCGCACAAATCCGCGCGCGGGTGCTAAAAAGAGCAGCATCGGCATGCTTAGCACGTCGTTTGATTGAAATCCACGTGCGCGTTCTGCCAAAAGCACCATTTGCATGCACATCTTGTGGTTTTGCAGAAAACTTCATCCGCGTCTACCAAAAGATGCATGTGCATACTTAAAACGCGTTTTCGCACAAATCCCTGCGCGGGTGCTAAAAAGAGCAGCATCGGCATGCTTAGCACGTCGTTTGGTAGAAATCCACGTGCACGTTCTGCCAAAAGCACCATTTGCATGCACATCTTGTGGTTTTGCAGAAAACTTCATCCGCGTCTACCAAAAGATGCATGTGCATGCTTAAAACGCGTTTTCGCACAAATCCGTGCGCGGGTGCTAAAAAGAGCAGCATCGGCATGCTTAGCACGTCGTTTGGTAGAAATCCACGTGCGCGTTCTGCCAAAAGCACCATTTGCATGCACATCTTGTGGTTTTGCAGAAAACTTCATCCGCGTCTACCAAAAGATGCATGTGCATGCTTAAAACGCGTTTTCGCACAAATCCGTGCGCGGGTGCTAAAAAGAGCAGCATCGGCATGCTTAGCACGTCGTTTGGTAGAAATCCACGTGCGCGTTCTGCCAAAAGCACCATTTGCATGCACATCTTCTGGTTTTGCAGAAAACTTCATCCGCGTCTACCAAAAGATGCATGTGCATGCTTAAAACGCGTTTTCGCACAAATCCGTGCGCGGGTGCTAAAAAGAGCAGCATCGGCATGCTTAGCACGTCGTTTGGTAGAAATCCACGTGCGCGTTCTGCCGAAAGCACCATTTGCATGCACATCTTGTGGTTTTGCAGAAAACTTCATCCGCGTCTACCAAAAGATGCATGTGCATGCTTAAAACGCGTTTTCGCACAAATCCGTGCGCGGGTGCTAAAAAGAGCAGCATCGGCATGCTTAGCACGTCGTCTGGTAGAAATCCACGTGCGCGTTCTGCAAAAAGCACCATTTGCATGCACATCTTGTGGTTTTGCAGAAAACTTCATCCGCGTCTACCAAAAGATGCATGTGCATGCTTAAAACGCGTTTTCGCACAAATGCGTGCGCGGGTGCTAAAAAGAGCAGCATCGGCATGCTTAGCACGTCGTTTGGTAGAAATCCACGTGCGCATTCTGCAAAAAGCACCATTTGCATGCACATATTGTGGTTTTGCAGAAAACTTCATCCGCGTCTACCAAAAGATGCATGTGCATGCTTAAAACGCGTTTTTGCACAAATCCGCGCGCGGGTGCTAAAAAGAGCAGCATCGGCATGCTTAGCACGTCGTTTGGTCGAAATCTACGTACGCGTTCTGCCAAAAGCACCATTTGCATGCACATCTTGTGGTTTTGCAGAAAACTTCATCCGCGTCTACCAAAAGATGCATGTGCATGCTTAAAACGCGTTTTCGCACAAATCCGTGCGCGGGTACTAAAAAGAGCAGCATCGGCATGCTTAGCACGTCGTTTGGTAGAAATCCACGTGCGCGTTCTGCCAAAAGCACCATTTGCATGCACATCTTGTGGTTTTGCAGAAAACTTCATCCGCGTCTACCAAAAGATGCATGTGCATGCTTAAAACGCGTTTTCGCACAAATGCGTGCGCGGGTGCTAAAAAGAGCAGCATCGGCATGCTTAGCACGTCGTTTGGTAGAAATCCACGTGCGCGTTCTGCCAAAAGCACCATTTGCATGCACATCTTGTGGTTTTGCAGAAAACTTCATCCGCGTCTACCAAAAGATGCATGTGCATGCTTAAAACGCGTTTTCGCACAAATCCGTGCGCGGGTGCTAAAAAGAGCAGCATCGGCATGCTTAGCACGTCGTTTGGTAGAAATCCACGTGCGCGTTCTGCAAAAAACACCATTTGCATGCACATCTTGTGGTTTTGCAGAAAACTTCATCCGCGTCTACCAAAAGATGCATGTGCATGCTTAAAACGCGTTTTCGCACAAATGCGTGCGCGGGTGCTAAAAAGAGCAGCATCGGCATGCTTAGCACGTCGTTTGGTAGAAATCCACGTGCGCGTTCTGCCAAAAGCACCATTTGCATGAACATCTTGTGGTTTTGCAGAAAACTTCATCCGCGTCTACCAAAAGATGCATGTGCGTGCTTAAAACGCGTTTTCGCACAAATCCGTGCGCGGGTGCTAAAAAGAGCAGCATCGGCAAGCTTAGCACGTCGTTTGGTAGAAATCCACGTGCGCGTTCTGCAAAAAGCACCATTTGCATGCACATCTTGTGGTTTTGCAGAAAACTTCATCCGCGTCTACCAAAAGATGCATGTGCATGCTTAAAACGCGTTTTCGCACAAATGCGTGCGCGGGTGCTAAAAAGAGCAGCATCGGCATGCTTAGCACGTCGTTTGGTAGAAATCCACGTGCGCGTTCTGCAAAAAGCACCATTTGCATGCACATCTTGTGGTTTTGCAGAAAACTTCATCCGCGTCTACCAAAAGATGCATGTGCATGCTTAAAACGCGTTTTCGCACAAATGCGTGCGCGGGTGCTAAAAAGAGCAGCATCGGCATGCTTAGCACGTCGTTTGGTAGAAATCCACGTGCGCATTCTGCAAAAAGCACCATTTGCATGCACATCTTGTGGTTTTGCAGAAAACTTCATCCGCGTCTACCAAAAGATGCATGTGCATGCTTAAAACGCGTTTTCGCACAAATGCGTACGCGGGTGCTAAAAAGAGCAGCATCGGCATGCTTAGCACGTCGTTTGGTAGAAATCCATGTGCGCGTTCTGCCAAAAGCACCATTTGCATGCACATCTTGTGGTTTTGCAGAAAACTTCATCCGCGTCTACCAAAAGATGCATGTGCATGCTTAAAACGCGTTTTCGCACAAATCCGTGCGCGGGTGCTAAAAAGAGCAGCATCGGCATGCTTAGCACGTCGTTTGGTTGAAATCCACGTGCGCGTTCTGCAAAAAGCACCATTTGCATGCACATCTTGTGGTTTTGCAGAAAACTTCATCCGCGTCTACCAAAAGATGCATGTGCATGCTTAAAACGCGTTTTCGCACAAATGCGTGCGCGGGTGCTAAAAAGAGCAGCATCGGCATGCTTAGCACGTCGTTTGGTAGAAATCCACGTGCGCGTTCTGCCAAAAGCACCATTTGCATGCACATCTTGTGGTTTTGCAGAAAACTTCATCCGCGTCTACCAAAAGATGCATGTGCATGCTTAAAACGCGTTTTCGCACAAATCCGTGCGCGGGTGCTAAAAAGAGCAGCATCGGCAAGCTTAGCACGTCGTTTGGTAGAAATCCACGTGCGCGTTCTGCAAAAAGCACCATTTGCATGCACATCTTGTGGTTTTGCAGAAAACTTCATCCGCGTCTACCAAAAGATGCATGTGCATGCTTAAAACGCGTTTTCGCACAAATGCGTGCACAGGTGCTAAAAAGAGCAGCATCGGCATGCTTAGCACGTCGTTTGGTAGAAATCCACGTGCGCGTTCTGCAAAAAGCACCATTTGCGTGCACATCTTGTGGTTTTGCAGAAAACTTCATCCGCGTCTACCAAAAGATGCATGTGCATGCTTAAAACGCGTTTTCGCACAAATCCGTGCGCGGGTGCTAAAAAGAGCAGCATCGGCATGCTTAGCACGTCGTTTGGTAGAAATCCACGTGCGCGTTCTGCCAAAAGCACCATTTGCATGCACATCTTGTGGTTTTGCAGAAAACTTCATCCGCGTCTACCAAAAGATGCATGTGCATGCTTAAAACGCGTTTTCGCACAAATCCGTGCGCGTGTGATAAAAAGAGCAGCATCGGCATGCTTAGCACGTCGTTTGGTAGAAATCCACGTGCGCGTTCTGCCAAAAGCACCATTTGCATGCACATCTTGAGGTTTTGCAGAACACTTCATCCGCGTCTACCAAAAGATGCATGTGCACTTAAAACGCGTTTTCGCACAAATCCGTGCGCGGGTGCTAAAAAGAGCAGCATCGGCATGCTTAGCACGTCGTTTGGTAGAAATCCACGTGCGCGTTCTGCAAAAAGCACCATTTGCATGCACATGTTGTGGTTTTGCAGAAAACTTCATCCGCGTGTGCCAAAAGATGCATGTGCATGCTTAAAACGCGTTTTCGCACAAATGCGTGCGCGGGTGCTAAAAAGAGCAGCATCGGCATGCTTAGCACGTCGTTTGGTAGAAATCCACGTGCGCGTTCTGCCAAAAGCACCATTTGCATGCACATCTTGTGGTTTTGCAGAAAACTTCATCCGCGTCTACCAAAAGATGCATGTGCATGCTTAAAACGCGTTTTCGCACAAATCCGTGCGCGGGTGCTAAAAAGAGCAGCATCGGCATGCTTAGCACGTCGTTTGGTAGAAATCCACGTGCGCGTTCTGCCAAAAGCACCATTTGCATGCACATCTTGTGGTTTTGCAGAAAACTTCATCCGCGTCTACCAAAAGATGCATGTGCATGCTTAAAACGCGTTTTCGCACAAATCCGTGCGCGGGTGCTAAAAAGAGCAGCATCGGCATGCTTAGCACGTCGTTTGGTAGAAATCCACGTGCGCGTTCTGCCAAAAGCACCATTTGCATGCACATCTTGTGGTTTTGCAGAAAACTTCATCCGCGTCTACCAAAAGATGCATGTGCATGCTTAAAACGCGTTTTCGCACAAATCCGTGCGCGGGTGCTAAAAAGAGCAGCATCGGCATGCTTAGCACGTCGTTTGGTAGAAATCCACGTGCGCGTTCTGCCAAAAGCACCATTTGCATGCACATCTTGTGGTTTTGCAGAAAACTTCCTCCGCGTCTACCAAAAGATGCATGTGCATGCTTAAAACGCGTTTTCGCACAAATCCGTGCGCGGGTGCTAAAAAGAGCAGCATCGGCATGCTTAGCACGTCGTTTGGTAGAAATCCACGTGCGCGTTCTGCCAAAAGCACCATTTGCATGCACATCTTGTGGTTTTGCAGAAAACTTCATCCGCGTCTACCAAAAGATGCATGTGCATGCTTAAAACGCGTTTTCGCACAAATCCGTGCGCGGGTGCTAAAAAGAGCAGCATCGGCATGCTTAGCACGTCGTTTGGTAGAAATCCACGTGCGCGTTCTGCCAAAAGCACCATTTGCATGCACATCTTGTGGTTTTGCAGAAAACTTCATCCGCGTCTACCAAAAGATGCATGTGCATGCTTAAAACGCGTTTTCGCACAAATGCGTGCGCGGGTGCTAAAAAGAGCAGCATCGGCATGCTTAGCACGTCGTTTGGTAGAAATCCACGTGCGCGTTCTGCCAAAAGCACCATTTGCATGCACATTTTGTGGTTTTGCAGAAAACTTTCCGCGTCTACCAAAAGATGCATGTGCATGCTTAAAACGCGTTTTCGCACAAATCCGTGCGCGGGTGCTAAAAAGAGCAGCATCGGCATGCTTAGCACGTCGTTTGGTAGAAATCCACGTGCGCGTTCTGCCAAAAGCACCATTTGCATGCACATCTTGTGGTTTTGCAGAAAACTTCATCCGCGTCTACCAAAAGATGCATGTGCATGCTTAAAACGCGTTTTCGCACAAATGCGTGCGCGGGTGCTAAAAAGAGCAGCATCGGCATGCTTAGCACGTCGTTTGGTAGAAATCCACGTGCGCGTTCTGCCAAAAGCACCATTTGCATGCACATTTTGTGGTTTTGCAGAAAACTTTCCGCGTCTACCAAAAGATGCATGTGCATGCTTAAAACGCGTTTTCGCACAAATCCGTGCGCGGGTGCTAAAAAGAGCAGCATCGGCATGCTTAGCACGTCGTTTGGTAGAAATCCACGTGCGCGTTCTGCAAAAAGCACCATTTGCATGCACATGTTGTGGTTTTGCAGAAAACTTCATCCGCGTCTACCAAAAGATGCATGTGAATGCTTAAAATGCGTTTTCGCACAAATGCGTGCGCGGGTGCTAAAAAGAGCAGCATCGGCATGCTTAGCACGTCGTTTGGTAGAAATCCACGTGCGCGTTCTGCAAAAAGCACCATTTGCATGCACATCTTGTGGTTTTGCAGAAAACTTCATCCGCGTCTACCAAAAGATGCATGTGCATGCTTAAAACGCGTTTTCGCACAAATGCGTGCGCGGGTGCTAAAAAGAGCAGCATCGGCATGCTTAGCACGTCGTTTGGTAGAAATCCACGTGCGCGTTCTGCCAAAAGCACCATTTGCATGCACATCTTGTGGTTTTGCAGAAAACTTCATCCGCGTCTACCAAAAGATGCATGTGCATGCTTAAAACGCGTTTTCGCACAAATCCGTGCGCGGGTGCTAAAAAGAGCAGCATCGGCATGCTTAGCACGTCGTTTGGTAGAAATCCACGTGCGCGTTCTGCCAAAAGCACCATTTGCATGCACATCTTGTGGTTTTGCAGAAATCTTCATCCGCGTCTACCAAAAGATGCATGTGCATGCTTAAAACGCGTTTTCGCACAAATCCGTGCGCGGGTGCTAAAAAGAGCAGCATCGGCATGCTTAGCACGTCGTTTGGTAGAAATCCACGTGCGCGTTCTGCCAAAAGCACCATTTGCATGCACATCTTGTGGTTTTGCAGAAAACTTCATCCGCGTCTACCAAAAGATGCATGTGCATGCTTAAAACGCGTTTTCGCACAAATCCGTGCGCGGGTGCTAAAACGAGCAGCATCGGCATGCTTAGCACGTCGTTTGGTAGAAATCCACGTGCGCGTTCTGCCAAAAGCACCATTTGCATGCACATCTTGTGGTTTTGCAGAAAACTTCATCCGCGTCTACCAAAAGATGCATGTGCATGCTTAAAACGCGTTTTCGCACAAATCCGTGCGCGGGTGCTAAAAAGAGCAGCATCGGCATGCTTAGCACGTCGTTTGGTAGAAATCCACGTGCGCGTTCTGCCAAAAGCACCATTTGCATGCACATCTTGTGGTTTTGCAGAAAACTTCATCCGCGTCTACCAAAAGATGCAGGTGCATGCTTAAAACGCGTTTTCGCACAAATCCGTGCGCGGGTGCTAAAAAGAGCAGCATCGGCATGCTTAGCACGTCGTTTGGTAGAAATCCACGTGCGCGTTCTGCCAAAAGCACCATTTGCATGCACATCTTATGGTTTTGCAGAAAACTTCATCCGCGTCTACCAAAAGATGCATGTGCATGCTTAAAACGCGTTTTCGCACAAATGCGTGCGCGGGTGCTAAAAAGAGCAGCATCGGCATGCTTAGCACGTCGTTTGGTAGAAATCCACGTGCGCGTTCTGCCAAAAGCACCATTTGCATGCACATCTTGTAGTTTTGCAGAAAACTTCATCCGCGTCTACCAAAAGATGCATGTGCATGCTTAAAACGCGTTTTCGCACAAATCCGTGCGCGGGTGCTAAAAAGGGCAGCATCGGCATGCCTAGCACGTCGTTTGGTAGAAATCCACGTGTGCGTTCTGCAAAAAGCACCATTTGCATGCACATCTTGTGGTTTTGCAGAAAACTTCATACGCGTCTACCAAAAGATGCATGTGCATGCTTAAAACGCGTTTTCGCACAAATGCGTGCGCGGGTGCGAAAAAGAGCAGCATCGGCATGCTTAGCACGTCGTTTGGTAAAAATCCACGTGCGCGTTCTGCAAAAAGCACCATTTGCATGCACATCTTGTGGTTTTGCAGAAAACTTCATCCGCGTCTACCAAAAGATGCATGTGCATGCTTAAAACGCGTTTTCGCACAAATGCGTGCGCGGGTGCTAAAAAGAGCAGCATCGGCATGCTTAGCACGTCGTTTGGTAGAAATCCACGTGCGCGTTCTGCCAAAAGCACCATTTGCATGCACATCTTGTGGTTTTGCAGAAAATTTCATCCGCGTCTACCAAAAGATGCATGTGCATGCTTAAAACGCGTTTTCGCACAAATCCGTGCGCGGGTGCTAAAAAGAGCAGCATCGGCATGCTTAGCGCGTCGTTTGGTAGAAATCCACGTGCGCGTTCTGCCAAAAGCACCATTTGCATGCACATCTTGTGGTTTTGCAGAAAACTTCATCCGCGTCTACCAAAAGATGCATGTGCATGCTTAAAACGCGTTTTCGCACAAATCCGTGCGCGGGTGCTAAAACGAGCAGCATCGGCATGCTTAGCACGTCGTTTGGTAGAAATCCACGTGCGCGTTCTGCCAAAAGCACCATTTGCATGCACATCTTGTGGTTTTGCAGAAAACTTCATCCGCGTCTACCAAAAGATGCATGTGCATGCTTAAAACGCGTTTTCGCACAAATCCGTGCGCGGGTGCTAAAAAGAGCAGCATCGGCATGCTTAGCACGTCGTTTGGTAGAAATCCACGTGCGCGTTCTGCCAAAAGCACCATTTGCATGCACATCTTGTGGTTTTGCAGAAAACTTCATCCGCGTCTACCAAAAGATGCATGTGCATGCTTAAAACGCGTTTTCGCACAAATCCGTGCGCGGGTGCTAAAAAGAGCAGCATCGGCATGCTTAGCACGTCGTTTGGTAGAAATCCACGTGCGCGTTCTGCCAAAAGCACCATTTGCATGCACATCTTGTGGTTTTGCAGAAAACTTCCTCCGCGTCTACCAAAAGATGCATGTGCATGCTTAAAACGCGTTTTCGCACAAATCCGTGCGCGGGTGCTAAAAAGAGCAGCATCGGCATGCTTAGCACGTCGTTTGGTAGAAATCCACGTGCGCGTTCTGCCAAAAGCACCATTTGCATGCACATCTTGTGGTTTTGCAGAAAACTTCATCCGCGTCTACCAAAAGATGCATGTGCATGCTTAAAACGCGTTTTCGCACAAATCCGTGCGCGGGTGCTAAAAAGAGCAGCATCGGCATGCTTAGCACGTCGTTTGGTAGAAATCCACGTGCGCGTTCTGCCAAAAGCACCATTTGCATGCACATCTTGTGGTTTTGCAGAAAACTTCATCCGCGTCTACCAAAAGATGCATGTGCATGCTTAAAACGCGTTTTCGCACAAATGCGTGCGCGGGTGCTAAAAAGAGCAGCATCGGCATGCTTAGCACGTCGTTTGGTAGAAATCCACGTGCGCGTTCTGCCAAAAGCACCATTTGCATGCACATTTTGTGGTTTTGCAGAAAACTTTCCGCGTCTACCAAAAGATGCATGTGCATGCTTAAAACGCGTTTTCGCACAAATCCGTGCGCGGGTGCTAAAAAGAGCAGCATCGGCATGCTTAGCACGTCGTTTGGTAGAAATCCACGTGCGCGTTCTGCCAAAAGCACCATTTGCATGCACATCTTGTGGTTTTGCAGAAAACTTCATCCGCGTCTACCAAAAGATGCATGTGCATGCTTAAAACGCGTTTTCGCACAAATGCGTGCGCGGGTGCTAAAAAGAGCAGCATCGGCATGCTTAGCACGTCGTTTGGTAGAAATCCACGTGCGCGTTCTGCCAAAAGCACCATTTGCATGCACATTTTGTGGTTTTGCAGAAAACTTTCCGCGTCTACCAAAAGATGCATGTGCATGCTTAAAACGCGTTTTCGCACAAATCCGTGCGCGGGTGCTAAAAAGAGCAGCATCGGCATGCTTAGCACGTCGTTTGGTAGAAATCCACGTGCGCGTTCTGCAAAAAGCACCATTTGCATGCACATGTTGTGGTTTTGCAGAAAACTTCATCCGCGTCTACCAAAAGATGCATGTGAATGCTTAAAATGCGTTTTCGCACAAATGCGTGCGCGGGTGCTAAAAGAGCAGCATCGGCATGCTTAGCACGTCGTTTGGTAGAAATCCACGTGCGCGTTCTGCAAAAAGCACCATTTGCATGCACATCTTGTGGTTTTGCAGAAAACTTCATCCGCGTCTACCAAAAGATGCATGTGCATGCTTAAAACGCGTTTTCGCACAAATGCGTGCGCGGGTGCTAAAAAGAGCAGCATCGGCATGCTTAGCACGTCGTTTGGTAGAAATCCACGTGCGCGTTCTGCCAAAAGCACCATTTGCATGCACATCTTGTGGTTTTGCAGAAAACTTCATCCGCGTCTACCAAAAGATGCATGTGCATGCTTAAAACGCGTTTTCGCACAAATCCGTGCGCGGGTGCTAAAAAGAGCAGCATCGGCATGCTTAGCACGTCGTTTGGTAGAAATCCACGTGCGCGTTCTGCCAAAAGCACCATTTGCATGCACATCTTGTGGTTTTGCAGAAATCTTCATCCGCGTCTACCAAAAGATGCATGTGCATGCTTAAAACGCGTTTTCGCACAAATCCGTGCGCGGGTGCTAAAAAGAGCAGCATCGGCATGCTTAGCACGTCGTTTGGTAGAAATCCACGTGCGCGTTCTGCCAAAAGCACCATTTGCATGCACATCTTGTGGTTTTGCAGAAAACTTCATCCGCGTCTACCAAAAGATGCATGTGCATGCTTAAAACGCGTTTTCGCACAAATCCGTGCGCGGGTGCTAAAACGAGCAGCATCGGCATGCTTAGCACGTCGTTTGGTAGAAATCCACGTGCGCGTTCTGCCAAAAGCACCATTTGCATGCACATCTTGTGGTTTTGCAGAAAACTTCATCCGCGTCTACCAAAAGATGCATGTGCATGCTTAAAACGCGTTTTCGCACAAATCCGTGCGCGGGTGCTAAAAAGAGCAGCATCGGCATGCTTAGCACGTCGTTTGGTAGAAATCCACGTGCGCGTTCTGCCAAAAGCACCATTTGCATGCACATCTTGTGGTTTTGCAGAAAACTTCATCCGCGTCTACCAAAAGATGCAGGTGCATGCTTAAAACGCGTTTTCGCACAAATCCGTGCGCGGGTGCTAAAAAGAGCAGCATCGGCATGCTTAGCACGTCGTTTGGTAGAAATCCACGTGCGCGTTCTGCCAAAAGCACCATTTGCATGCACATCTTATGGTTTTGCAGAAAACTTCATCCGCGTCTACCAAAAGATGCATGTGCATGCTTAAAACGCGTTTTCGCACAAATGCGTGCGCGGGTGCTAAAAAGAGCAGCATCGGCATGCTTAGCACGTCGTTTGGTAGAAATCCACGTGCGCGTTCTGCCAAAAGCACCATTTGCATGCACATCTTGTAGTTTTGCAGAAAACTTCATCCGCGTCTACCAAAAGATGCATGTGCATGCTTAAAACGCGTTTTCGCACAAATCCGTGCGCGGGTGCTAAAAAGGGCAGCATCGGCATGCCTAGCACGTCGTTTGGTAGAAATCCACGTGTGCGTTCTGCAAAAAGCACCATTTGCATGCACATCTTGTGGTTTTGCAGAAAACTTCATACGCGTCTACCAAAAGATGCATGTGCATGCTTAAAACGCGTTTTCGCACAAATGCGTGCGCGGGTGCGAAAAAGAGCAGCATCGGCATGCTTAGCACGTCGTTTGGTAAAAATCCACGTGCGCGTTCTGCAAAAAGCACCATTTGCATGCACATCTTGTGGTTTTGCAGAAAACTTCATCCGCGTCTACCAAAAGATGCATGTGCATGCTTAAAACGCGTTTTCGCACAAATGCGTGCGCGGGTGCTAAAAAGAGCAGCATCGGCATGCTTAGCACGTCGTTTGGTAGAAATCCACGTGCGCGTTCTGCCAAAAGCACCATTTGCATGCACATCTTGTGGTTTTGCAGAAAATTTCATCCGCGTCTACCAAAAGATGCATGTGCATGCTTAAAACGCGTTTTCGCACAAATCCGTGCGCGGGTGCTAAAAAGAGCAGCATCGGCATGCTTAGCGCGTCGTTTGGTAGAAATCCACGTGCGCGTTCTGCCAAAAGCACCATTTGCATGCACATCTTGTGGTTTTGCAGAAAACTTCATCCGCGTCTACCAAAAGATGCATGTGCATGCTTAAAACGCGTTTTCGCACAAATCCGTGCGCGGGTGCTAAAACGAGCAGCATCGGCATGCTTAGCACGTCGTTTGGTAGAAATCCACGTGCGCGTTCTGCCAAAAGCACCATTTGCATGCACATCTTGTGGTTTTGCAGAAAACTTCATCCGCGTCTACCAAAAGATGCATGTGCATGCTTAAAACGCGTTTTCGCACAAATCCGTGCGCGGGTGCTAAAAAGAGCAGCATCGGCATGCTTAGCACGTCGTTTGGTAGAAATCCACGTGCGCGTTCTGCCAAAAGCACCATTTGCATGCACATCTTGTGGTTTTGCAGAAAACTTCATCCGCGTCTACCAAAAGATGCATGTGCATGCTTAAAACGCGTTTTCGCACAAATCCGTGCGCGGGTGCTAAAAAGAGCAGCATCGGCATGCTTAGCACGTCGTTTGGTAGAAATCCACGTGCGCGTTCTGCCAAAAGCACCATTTGCATGCACATCTTGTGGTTTTGCAGAAATCTTCATCCGCGTCTACCAAAAGATGCATGTGCATGCTTAAAACGCGTTTTCGCACAAATCCGTGCGCGGGTGATAAAAAGAGCAGCATCGGCATGCTTAGCACGTCGTTTGGTAGAAATCCACGTGCGCGTTCTGCCAAAAGCACCATTTGCATGCACATCTTGTGGTTTTGCAGAAAACTTCATCCGCGTCTATCAAAAGATGCATGTGCATGCTTAAAACGCGTTTTCGCACAAATCCGTGCGCGGGTGCTAAAAAGAGCAGCATCGGCATGCTTAGCACGTTGTTTGGTAGAAATCCACGTGCGCGTTCTGCCAAAAGCACCATTTGCATGCACATCTTGTGGTTTTGCAGAAAACTTCATCCGCGTCTACCAAAAGATGCATGTGCATGCTTAAAACGCGTTTTCGCACAAATCCGTGCGCGGGTGCTAAAAAGAGCAGCATCGGCATGCTTAGAACTTCGTTTGGTAGAAATCCACGTGCGCGTTCTGCCACAAGCACCATTTGCATGCACATCTTGTGGTTTTGCAGAAAACTTCATCCGCGTCTACCAAAAGATGCAGGTGCATGCTTAAAACGCGTTTTCGCACAAATCCGTGCGCGGGTGCTAAAAAGAGCAGCATCGGCATGCTTAGCACGTCGTCTGGTAGAAATCCACGTGCGCGTTCTGCAAAAAGCACCATTTGCATGCACATCTTGTGGTTTTGCAGAAAACTTCATCCGCGTCTACCAAAAGATGCATGTGCATGCTTAAAACGCGTTTTCGCACAAATGCGTGCGCGGGTGCTAAAAAGAGCAGCATCGGCATGCTTAGCACGTCGTTTGGTAGAAATCCACGTGCGCGTTCTGCCAAAAGCACCATTTGCATGCACATCTTGTGGTTTTGCAGAAAACTTCATCCGCGTCTACCAAAAGATGCATGTGCATGCTTAAAGCGCGTTTTCGCACAAATCCGTGCGCGGGTGCTAAAAAGAGCAGCATCGGCATGCTTAGCACGTCGTTTGGTAGAAATCCACGTGCGCGTTCTGCCAAAAGCACCATTTGCATGCACATCTTGTGGTTTTGCAGAAAACTTCATCCGTGTCTACCAAAAGATGCATGTGCATGCTTAAAACGCGTTTTCGCACAAATCCGTGCGCGGGTGCTAAAAAGAGCAGCATCGGCATGCTTAGCACGTCGTTTGGTAGAAATCCACGTGCGCGTTCTGCCAAAAGCACCATTTGCATGCACATATTGTGGTTTTGCAGAAAACTTCATCCGCGTCTACCAAAAGATGCATGTGCATGCTTAAAACGCGTTTTTGCACAAATCCGTGCGCGGGTGCTAAAAAGAGCAGCATCGGCATGCTTAGCACGTCGTTTGGTAGAAATCCACGTGCGCGTTCTGCCAAAAGCACCATTTGCATGCATATCTTGTGGTTTTGCAGAAAACTTCATCCGCGTCTACCAAAAGATGCATGTGCATGCTTAAAACGCGTTTTCGCACAAATGCGTGCGCGGGTGCTAAAAAGAGCAGCATCGGCATGCTTAGCACGTCGTTTGGTAGAAATCCACGTGCGCGTTCTGCCAAAAGCACCATTTGCATGCACATCTTGTGGTTTTCCAGAAAACTTCATCCGCGTCTACCAAAAGATGCATGTGCATGCTTAAAACGCGTTTTCGCACAAATCCGTGCGCGGGTGCTAAAAAGAGCAGCATCGGCATGCTTAGCACGTCGTTTGGTAGAAATCCACGAGCGCGTTCTGCAAAAAGCACCATTTGCATGCACATCTTGTGGTTTTGCAGAAAACTTCATACGCGTCTACCAAAAGATGCATGTGCATGCTTAAAAGGCGTTTTCGCACAAATGCGTGCGCGGGTGCTAAAAAGAGCAGCATCGGCATGCTTAGCACGTCGTTTGGTAGAAATCCACGTGCGCGTTCTGCCAAAAGCACCATTTGCATGCACATCTTGTGGTTTTGCAGAAAACTTCATCCGCGTCTACCAAAAGATGCATGTACATGCTTAAAACGCGTTTTCGCACAAATGCGTGCGCGGGTGCTAAAAAGAGCAGCATCGGCATGCTTAGCACGTCGTTTGGTAGAAATCCACGTGCGCGTTCTGCCAAAAGCACCATTTGCATGCACATCTTGTGGTTTTGCAGAAAACTTCATCCGCGTCTACCAAAAGATGCATGTGCATGCTTAAAACGCGTTTTCGCACAAATCCGTGCGCGGGTGCTAAAAAGAGCAGCATCGGCATGCTTAGCACGTCGTTTGGTAGAAATCCACGTGCGCGTTCTGCCAAAAGCACCATTTGCATGCACATCTTCTCGTTTTGCAGAAAACTTCATCCGCGTCTACCAAAAGATGCATGTGCATGCTTAAAACGCGTTTTCGCACAAATCCGTGCGCGGGTGCTAAAAAGAGCAGCATCGGCATGCTTAGCACGTCGTCTGGTAGAAATCCACGTGCGCGTTCTGCAAAAAGCACCATCTGCATGCACATCTTGTGGTTTTGTAGAAACCTTCATCCGCGTCTACCAAAAGATGCATGTGCATGCTTAAAACGCGTTTTCGCACAAATGCGTGCGCGGGTGCTAAAAAGAGCAGCATCGGCATGCTTCGCACGTCGTTTGGTAGAAATCCACGTGCGCGTTCTGCCAAAAGCACCATTTGCATGCACATCTTGTGGTTTTGCAGAAAACTTCATCCGCGTCTACCAAAAGATGCATGTGCATGCCTAAAACGCGTTTTCGCACAAATCCGTGCGCGGGTGCTAAAAAGAGCAGCATCGGCATGCTTAGCACGTCGTTTGGTAGAAATCCACGTGCGCGTTCTGCCAAAAGCACCATTTGCATGCACATCTTGTGGTTTTGCAGAAAACTTCATCCGCGTCTACCAAAAGATGCATGTGCATGCTTAAAACGCGTTTTCGCACAAATCCGTGCGCGGGTGCTAAAAAGAGCAGCATCAGCATGCTTAGCACGTCGTCTGGTAGAAATCCACGTGCGCGTTCTGCAAAAAGCACCATTTGCATGCACATCTTGTGGTTTTGCAGAAAACTTCATCCGCGTCTACCAAAAGATGCATGTGCATGCTTAAAACGCGTTTTCGCACAAATGCGTGCGCGGGTGCTAAAAAGAGCAGCATCGGTATGCTTAGCACGTCGTTTGGTAGAAATCCACGTGCGCGTTCTGCCAAAAGCACCATTTGCATGCACATCTTGTGGTTTTGCAGAAAACTTCATCCGCGTCTACCAAAAGATGCATGTGCATGCTTAAAACGCGTTTTCGCACAAATCCGTGCACGGGTGCTAAAAAGAGCAGCATCGGCATGCTTAGCACGTCGTTTGGTAGAAATCCACGTGCGCGTTCTGCCAAAAGCACCATTTGCATGCACATCTTGTGGTTTTGCAGAAAACTTCATCCGTGTCTACCAAAAGATGCATGTGCATGCTTAAAACGCGTTTTCGCACAAATCCGTGCGCGGGTGCTAAAAAGAGCAGCATCGGCATGCTTAGCACGTCGTTTGGTAGAAATCCACGTGCGCGTTCTGCCAAAAGCACCATTTGCATGCACATATTGTGGTTTTGCAGTAAACTTCATCCGCGTCTACCAAAAGATGCATGTGCATGCTTAAAACGCGTTTTTGCACAAATCCGTGCGCGGGTGCTAAAAAGAGCAGCATCGGCATGCTTAGCACGTCGTTTGGTAGAAATCCACGTGCGCGTTCTGCCAAAAGCACCATTTGCATGCATATCTTGTGGTTTTGCAGAAAACTTCATCCGCGTCTACCAAAAGATGCATGTGCATGCTTAAAACGCGTTTTCGCACAAATGCGTGCGCGGGTGCTAAAAAGAGCAGCATCGGCATGCTTAGCACGTCGTTTGGTAGAAATCCACGTGCGCGTTCTGCCAAAAGCACCATTTGCATGCACATCTTGTGGTTTTGCAGAAAACTTCATCCGCGTCTACCAAAAGATGCATGTGCATGCTTAAAACGCGTTTTCGCACAAAACCGTGCGCGGGTGCTAAAAAGAGCAGCATCGGCATGCTTAGCACGTCGTTTGGTAGAAATCCACGTGCGCGTTCTGCAAAAAGCACCATTTGCATGCACATCTTGTGGTTTTGCAGAAAACTTCATACGCGTCTACCAAAAGATGCATGTGCATGCTTAAAACGCGTTTTCGCACAAATGCGTGCGCGGGTGCTAAAAAGAGCAGCATCGGCATGCTTAGCACGTCGTTTGGTAGAAATCCACGTGCGCGTTCTGCCAAAAGCACCATTTGCATGCACATCTTGTGGTTTTGCAGAAAACTTCATCCGCGTCTACCAAAAGATGCATGTACATGCTTAAAACGCGTTTTCGCACAAATGCGTGCGCGGGTGCTAAAAAGAGCAGCATCGGCATGCTTAGCACGTCGTTTGGTAGAAATCCACGTGCGCGTTCTGCCAAAAGCACCATTTGCATGCACATCTTGTGGTTTTGCAGAAAACTTCATCCGCGTCTACCAAAAGATGCATGTGCATGCTTAAAACGCGTTTTCGCACAAATCCGTGCGCGGGTGCTAAAAAGAGCAGCATCGGCATGCTTAGCACGTCGTTTGGTAGAAATCCACGTGCGCGTTCTGCCAAAAGCACCATTTGCATGCACATCTTGTGGTATTGCAGAAAACTTCATCCGCGTCTACCAAAAGATGCATGTGCATGCTTAAAACGCGTTTTCGCACAAATCCGTGCGCGGGTGCTAAAAAGAGCAGCATCGGCATGCTTAGCACGTCGTTTGGTAGAAATCCACGTGCGCGTTCTGCCAAAAGCACCATTTGGATGCACATCTTCTGGTTTTGCAGAAAACTTCATCCGCGTCTACCAAAAGATGCATGTGCATGCTTAAAACGCGTTTTCGCACAAATCCGTGCGCGGGTGCTAAAAAGAGCAGCATCGGCATGCTTAGCACGTCGTTTGGTAGAAATCCACGTGCGCGTTCTGCAAAAAGCACCATTTGCATGCACATCTTGTGGTTTTGCAGAAAACTTCATCCGCGTCTACCAAAAGATGCATGTGCATGCTTAAAACGCGTTTTCGCACAAATCCGTGCGCGGGGGCTAAAAAGAGCAGCATCGGCATGCTTAGCACGTCGTTTGGTAGAAATCCACGTGCGCGTTCTGCCAAAAGCACCATTTGCATGCACATCTCGTGGTTTTGCAGAAAACTTCATCCGCGTCTACCAAAAGATGCATGTGCATGCTTAAAACGCGTTTTCGCACAAATGCGTGCGCGGGTGCTAAAAAGAGCAGCATCGGCATGCTTAGCACGTCGTTTGGTAGAAATCCACGTGCGCGTTCTGCCAAAAGCACCATTTGCATCCACATCTTGTGGTTTTGCAGAAAACTTCATCCGCGTCTACCAAAAGATGCATGTGCATGCTTAAAACGCGTTTTCGCACAAATCCATGCGCGGGTGCTAAAAAGAGCAGCATCGGCATGCTTAGCACGTCGTTTGGTAGAAATCCACGTGCGCGTTCTGCAAAAAGCACCATTTGCATGCACATCTTGTGGTTTTGCAGAAAACTTCATCCGCGTCTACCAAAAGATGCATGTGCATGCTTAAAACGCGTTTTCGCACAAATGCGTGCGCGGGTGCTAAAAAGAGTAGCATCGGCATGCTTAGCACGTCGTTTGGTAGAAATCCACGTGCGCGTTCTGCAAAAAGCACCATTTGCATGCACATCTTGTGGTTTTGCAGAAAACTTCATCCGCGTCTACCAAAAGATGCATGTGCATGCTTAAAACGCGTTTTCGCACAAATGCGTGCGCGGGTGCTAAAAAGAGCAGCATCGGCATGCTTAGCACGTCGTTTGGTAGAAATCCACGTGCGCGTTCTGCCAAAAGCACTATTTGCATGCACAACTTGTGGTTTTGCAGAAAACTTCATCCGAGTCTACCAAAAGATGCAGGTGCATGCTTAAAACGCGTTTTCGCACAAATCCGTGCGCGGGTGCTAAAAAGAGCAGCATCGGCATGCTTAGCACGTCGTTTGGTAGAAATCCACGTGCGCGTTCTGCCAAAAGCACCATTTGCATGCACATCTTGTGGTTTTGCAGAAAACTTCATCCGCGTCTACCAAAAGATGCATGTGCATGCTTAAAACGCGTTTTCGCACAAACGCGTGCGCGGGTGCTAAAAAGAGCAGCATCGGCATGCTTAGCACGTCGTTTGGTAGAAATCCACGTGCGCGTTCTGCCAAAAGCACCATTTGCATGCACATCTTGTGGTTTTGCAGAAAACTTCATTCGCGTCTACCAAAAGATGCATGTGCATGCTTAAAACGCGGTTTCGCACAAATCCGTGCGCGGGTGCTAAAAAGAGCAGCATCGGCATGCTTAGCACGTCGTTTGGTAGAAATCCACGTGCGCGTTCTGCAAAAAGCAACATTTGCATGCACATCTTGTGGTTTTGCAGAAAACTTTATCCGCGTCTACCAAAAGATGCATGTGCATGCTTAAAACGCGTTTTCGCACAAATGCGTGCGCGGGTGCTAAAAAGAGCAGCATCGGCATGCTTAGCACGTCGTTTGGTAGAAATCCACGTGCGCGTTCTGCCAAAAGCACCATTTGCATGCACATCTTGTGGTTTTGCAGAAAACTTCATCCGCGTCTACCAAAAGATGCATGTGCATGCTTAAAACGCGTTTTCGCACAAATCCGTGCGCGGGTGCTAAAAAGAGCAGCATCGGCATGCTTAGCACGTCGTTTGGTAGAAATCCACGTGCGCGTTCTGCAAAAAGCACCATTTGCATGCACATCTTGTGGTTTTGCAGAAAACTTTATCCGCGTCTACCAAAAGATGCATTTGCATGCTTAAAACGCGTTTTCGCACAAATCCGTGCGCGGGTGCTAAAAAGAGCAGCATCGGCATGCTTAGCACGTCGTTTGGTAGAAATCCACGTGCGCGTTCTGCCAAAAGCACCATTTGCATGCACATCTTGTGGTTTTGCAGAAAACTTCATCCGCGTCTACCAAAAGATGCATGTGCATGCTTAAAACGCGTTTTCGCACAAATCCGTGCGCGGGCGCTAAAAAGAGCAGCATCGGCATGCTTAGCACGTCGTTTGGTAGAAATCCACGTGCGCGTTCTGCCAAAAGCACCATTTGCATGCACATCTTGTGGTTTTGCAGAAAACTTCATCCGCGTCTACCAAAAGATGCATGTGCATGCTTAAAACGCGTTTTCGCACAAATCCGTGCGCGGGTGCTAAAAAGAGCAGCATCGGCATGCTTAGCACGTCGTTTGGTAGAAATCCACGTGCGCGTTCTGCAAAAAGCACCATTTGCATGCACATCTTGTGGTTTTGCAGAAAACTTCATCCGCGTCTACCAAAAGATGCATGTGCATGCTTAAAACGCGTTTTCGCACAAATGCATGCGCGGGTGCTAAAAAGAGCAGCATCGGCATGCTTAGCACGTCGTTTGGTAGAAATCCACGTGCGCGTTCTGCCAAAAGCACCATTTGCATGCACATCTTGTGGTTTAGCAGAAAACTTCATCCGCGTCTACCAAAAGATGCATGTGCATGCCTAAAACGCGTTTTCGCACAAATCCGTGCGCGGGTGCTAAAAAGAGCAGCATCGGCATGCTTAGCACGTCGTTTGGTAGAAATCCACGTGCGCGTTCTGCCAAAAGCACCATTTGCATGCACATCTTGTGGTTTTGCAGAAAACTTCATCCGCGTCTACCAAAAGATGTATGTGCATGCTTAAAACGCGTTTTCGCACAAATCCGTGCGCGGGTGCTAAAAAGAGCAGCATCGGCATGCTTAGCACGTCGTTTGGTAGAAATCCACGTGCGCGCTCTGCCAAAAGCACCATTTGCATGCACATCTTGTGGTTTTGCAGAAAACTTCATCCGCGTCTACCAAAAGATGCATGTGCATGCTTAAAACGCGTTTTCGCACAAATCCGTGCGCGGGTGCTAAAAAGAGCAGCATCGGCATGCTTAGCACGTCGTTTGGTAGAAATCCACGTGCGCGTTCTGCCAAAAGCACCATTTGCATGCACATCTTGTGGTTTTGCAGAAAACTTCATCCGCGTCTACCAAAAGATGCATGTGCATGCTTAAAACGCGTTTTCGCACAAATGCGTGCGCGGGTGCTAAAAAGAGCAGCATCGGCATGCTTAGCACGTCGTTTGGTAGAAATCCACGTGCGCGTTCTGCCAAAAGCACCATTTGCATGCACATCTTGTGGTTTTGCAGAAAACTTCATCCGCGTCTACCAAAAGATGCATGTGCATGCTTAAAACGCGTTTTCGCACAAATGCGTGCGCGGGTGCTAAAAAGAGCAGCATCGGCATGCTTAGCACGTCGTTTGGTGGAAATCCACGTGCGCGTTCTGCCAAAAGCACCATTTTCATGCACATCTTGTGGTTTTGCAGAAAACTTCATCCGCGTCTACCAAAAGATGCATGTGCATGCTTAAAACGCGTTTTCGCACAAATCCGTGCGCGGGTGCTCAAAAGAGCAGCATCGGCATGCTTAGCACGTCGTTTGGTAGAAATCCACGTGCGCGTTCTGCCAAAAGCACCATTTGCATGCACATCTTGTGGTTTTGCAGAAAACTCCATCCGCGTCTACCAAAAGATACATGTGCATGCTTAAAACGCGTTTTCGCACAAATGCGTGCGCGGGTGCTAAAAAGAGCAGCATCGGCATGCTTAGCACGTCGTTTGGTAGAAATTCACGTGCGCGTTCTGCCAAAAGCACCATTTGCATGCACATCTTGTGGTTTTGCAGAAAACTTCATCCGCGTCTACCAAAAGATGCATGTGCATGCTTAAAACGCGTTTTCGCACAAATCCGTGCGCGGGTGCTAAAAAGAGCAGCATCGGCATGCTTAGCACGTCGTTTGGTAGAAATCCACGTGCGCGTTCTGCAAAAAGCACCATTTGCATGCACATCTTGTGGTTTTGCAGAAAACTTCATCCGCGTCTACCAAAAGATGCATGTGCATGCTTAAAACGCGTTTTCGCACAAATCCGTGCGCGGGTGCTAAAAAGAGCAGCATCGGCATGCTTAGCACGTCGTCTGGTAGAAATCCACGTGCGCGTTCTGCAAAAAGCACCATTTGCATGCACATCTTGTGGTTTTGCAGAAAACTTCATCCGCGTCTACCAAAAGATGCATGTGCATGCTTAAAACGCGTTTTCGCACAAATGCGTGCGCGGGTGCTAAAAAGAGCAGCATCGGCATGCTTAGCACGTCGTTTGGTAGAAATCCACGTGCGCGTTCTGCCAAATGCACCATTTGCATGCACATCTTGTGGTTTTGCAGAAAACTTCATCCGCGTCTACCAAAAGATGCATGTGCATGCTTAAAACGCGTTTTCGCACAAATCCGTGCGCGGGTGCAAAAAAGAGCAGCATCGGCATGCTTAGCACGTCGTTTGGTAGAAATCCACGTGCGCGTTCTGCCAAAAGCACCATTTGCATGCACATCTTGTGGTTTTGCAGAAAACTTCATCCGTGTCTACCAAAAGATGCATGTGCATGCTTAAAACGCGTTTTCGCACAAATCCGTGCGCGGGTGCTAAAAAGAGCAGCATCGGCATGCTTAGCACGTCGTTTGGTAGAAATCCACGTGCGCGTTCTGCCAAAAGCACCATTTGCATGCACATATTGTGGTTTTGCAGAAAACTTCATCCGCGTCTACCAAAAGATGCATGTGCATGCTTAAAACGCGTTTTTGCACAAATCCGTGCGCGGGTGCTAAAAAGAGCAGCATCGGCATGCTTAGCACGTCGTTTGGTAGAAATCCACGTGCGCGTTTTGCCAAAAGCACCATTTGCATGCATATCTTGTGGTTTTGCAGAAAACTTCATCCGCGTCTACCAAAAGATGCATGTGCATGCTTAAAACGCGTTTTCGCACAAATCCGTGCGCGGGTGCTAAAAAGAGCAGCATCGGCATGCTTAGCACGTCGTTTGGTAGAAATCCACGTGCGCGTTCTGCCAAAAGCACCATTTGCATGCACATCTTCTGGTTTTGCAGAAAACTTCATCCGCGTCTACCAAAAGATGCATGTGCATGCTTAAAACGCGTTTTCGCACAAATCCGTGCGCGGGTGCTAAAAAGAGCAGCATCGGCATGCTTAGCACGTCGTCTGGTAGAAATCCACGTGCGCGTTCTGCAAAAAGCACCATTTGCATGCACATCTTGTGGTTTTGCAGAAAACTTCATCCGCGTCTACCAAAAGATGCATGTGCATGCTTAAAACGCGTTTTCGCACAAATGCGTGCGCGGGTGCTAAAAAGAGCAGCATCGGCATGCTTAGCACGTCGTTTGGTAGAAATCCACGTGCGCGTTCTGCCAAATGCACCATTTGCATGCACATCTTGTGGTTTTGCAGAAAACTTCATCCGCGTCTACCAAAAGATGCATGTGCATGCTTAAAACGCGTTTTCGCACAAATCCGTGCGCGGGTGCTAAAAAGAGCAGCATCGGCATGCTTAGCACGTCGTTTGGTAGAAATCCACGTGCGCGTTCTGCCAAAAGCACCATTTGCATGCACATCTTGTGGTTTTGCAGAAAACTTCATCCGTGTCTACCAAAAGATGCATGTGCATGCTTAAAACGCGTTTTCGCACAAATCCGTGCGCGGGTGCTAAAAAGAGCAGCATCGGCATGCTTAGCACGTCGTTTGGTAGAAATCCACGTGCGCGTTCTGCCAAAAGCACCATTTGCATGCACATATTGTGGTTTTGCAGAAAACTTCATCCGCGTCTACCAAAAGATGCATGTGCATGCTTAAAACGCGTTTTTGCACAAATCCGTGCGCGGGTGCTAAAAAGAGCAGCATCGGCATGCTTAGCACGTCGTTTGGTAGAAATCCACGTGCGCGTTTTGCCAAAAGCACCATTTGCATGCATATCTTGTGGTTTTGCAGAAAACTTCATCCGCGTCTACCAAAAGATGCATGTGCATGCTTAAAACGCGTTTTCGCACAAATGCGTGCGCGGGTGCTAAAAAGAGCAGCATCGGCATGCTTAGCACGTCGTTTGGTAGAAATCCACGTGCGCGCTCTGCCAAAAGCACCATTTGCATGCACATCTTGTGGTTTTGCAGAAAACTTCATCCGCGTCTACCAAAAGATGCATGTACATGCTTAAAACGCGTTTTCGCACAAATGCGTGCGCGGGTGCTAAAAAGAGCAGCATCGGCATGCTTAGCACGTCGTTTGGTAGAAATCCACGTGCGCGTTCTGCCAAAAGCACCATTTGCATGCACATCTTGTGGTTTTGCAGAAAACTTCATCCGCGTCTACCAAAAGATGCATGTGCATGCTTAAAACGCGTTTTCGCACAAATCCGTGCGCGGGTGCTAAAAAGAGCAGCATCGGCATGCTTAGCACGTCGTTTGGTAGAAATCCACGTGCGCGTTCTGCCAAAAGCACCATTTGCATGCACATCTTCTGGTTTTGCAGAAAACTTCATCCGCGTCTACCAAAAGATGCATGTGCATGCTTAAAACGCGTTTTCGCACAAATCCGTGCGCGGGTGCTAAAAAGAGCAGCATCGGCATGCTTAGCACGTCGTCTGGTAGAAATCCACGTGCGCGTTCTGCAAAAAGCACCATTTGCATGCACATCTTGTGGTTTTGCAGAAAACTTCATCCGCGTCTACCAAAAGATGCATGTGCATGCTTAAAACGCGTTTTCGCACAAATGCGTGCGCGGGTGCTAAAAAGAGCAGCATCGGCATGCTTAGCACGTCGTTTGGTAGAAATCCACGTGCGCGTTCTGCCAAAAGCACCATTTGCATGCACATCTTGTGGTTTTGCAGAAAACTTCATCCGCGTCTACCAAAAGATGCATGTGCATGCCTAAAACGCGTTTTCGCACAAATCCGTGCGCGGGTGCTAAAAAGAGCAGCATCGGCATGCTTAGCACGTCGTTTGGTAGAAATCCACGTGCGCGTTCTGCCAAAAGCACCATTTGCATGCACATCTTGTGGTTTTGCAGAAAACTT
Organism: Dermacentor andersoni; assembly: GCF_023375885.2. NCBI lineage: Eukaryota > Metazoa > Arthropoda > Arachnida > Ixodida > Ixodidae > Dermacentor > Dermacentor andersoni. The sequence goes on along the minus strand of NW_027315067.1, from coordinate 6,118 downwards.
CATCCGCGTCTACCAAAAGATGCATGTGCATGCTTAAAACGCGTTTTCGCACAAATCCGTGCGCGGGTGCTAAAAAGAGCAGCATCGGCATGCTTAGCACGTCGTCTGGTAGAAATCCACGTGCGCGTTCTGCAAAAAGCACCATTTGCATGCACATCTTGTGGTTTTGCAGAAAACTTCATCCGCGTCTACCAAAAGATGCATGTGCATGCTTAAAACGCGTTTTCGCACAAATGCGTGCGCGGGTGCTAAAAAGAGCAGCATCGGCATGCTTAGCACGTCGTTTGGTAGAAATCCACGTGCGCGTTCTGCCAAAAGCACCATTTGCATGCACATCTTGTGGTTTTGCAGAAAACTTCATCCGCGTCTACCAAAAGATGCATGTGCATGCTTAAAACGCGTTTTCGCACAAATCCGTGCGCGGGTGCTAAAAAGAGCAGCATCGGCATGCTTAGCACGTGGTTTGGTAGAAATCCACGTGCGCGTTCTGCCAAAAGCACCATTTGCATGCACATCTTGTGGTTTTGCAGAAAACTTCATCCGTGTCTACCAAAAGATGCATGTGCATGCTTAAAACGCGTTTTCGCACAAATCCGTGCGCGGGTGCTAAAAAGAGCAGCATCGGCATGCTTAGCACGTCGTTTGGTAGAAATCCACGTGCGCGTTCTGCCAAAAGCACCATTTGCATGCACATATTGTGGTTTTGCAGAAAACTTCATCCGCGTCTACCAAAAGATGCATGTGCATGCTTAAAACGCGTTTTTGCACAAATCCGTGCGCGGGTGCTAAAAAGAGCAGCATCGGCATGCTTAGCACGTCGTTTGGTAGAAATCCACGTGCGCGTTCTGCCAAAAGCACCATTTGCATGCATATCTTGTGGTTTTGCAGAAAACTTCATCCGCGTCTACCAAAAGATGCATGTGCATGCTTAAAACGCGTTTTCGCACAAATGTGTGCGCGGGTGCTAAAAAGAGCAGCATCGGCATGCTTAGCACGTCGTTTGGTAGAAATCCACGTGCGCGTTCTGCCAAAAGCACCATTTGCATGCACATCTTGTGGTTTTGCAGAAAACTTCATCCGCGTCTACCAAAAGATGCATGTGCATGCTTAAAACGCGTTTTCGCACAAATGCGTGCGCGGGTGCTAAAAAGAGCAGCATCGGCATGCTTAGCACGTCGTTTGGTAGAAATCCACGTGCGCGTTCTGCCAAAAGCACCATTTGCATGCACATCTTGTGGTTTTGCAGAAAACTTCATCCGCGTCTACCAAAAGATGCATGTGCATGCTTAAAACGCGTTTTCGCACAAATCCGTGCGCGGGTGCTAAAAAGAGCAGCATCGGCATGCTTAGCACGTCGTCTGGTAGAAATCCACGTGCGCGTTCTGCAAAAAGCACCATTTGCATGCACATCTTGTGGTTTTGCAGAAAACTTCATCCGCGTCTACCAAAAGATGCATGTGCATGCTTAAAACGCGTTTTCGCACAAATGCGTGCGCGGGTGCTAAAAAGAGCAGCATCGGCATGCTTAGCACGTCGTTTGGTAGAAATCCACGTGCGCGTTCTGCCAAAAGCACCATTTGCATGCATATCTTGTGGTTTTGCAGAAAACTTCATCCGCGTCTACCAAAAGATGCATGTGCATGCTTAAAACGCGTTTTCGCACAAATCCGTGCGCGGGTGCTAAAAAGAGCAGCATCGGCATGCTTAGCACGTCGTTTGGTAGAAATCCACGTGCGCGTTCTGCCAAAAGTACCATTTGCATGCACATCTTCTGGTTTTGCAGAAAACTTCATCCGCGTCTACCAAAAGATGCATGTGCATGCTTAAAACGCGTTTTCGCACAAATCCGTGCGCGGGTGCTAAAAAGAGCAGCATCGGCATGCTTAGCACGTCGTCTGGTAGAAATCCACGTGCGCGTTCTGCAAAAAGCACCATTTGCATGCACATCTTGTGGTTTTGCAGAAAACTTCATCCGCGTCTACCAAAAGATGCAAGTGCATGCTTAAAACGCGTTTTCGCACAAATGCGTGCGCGGGTGCTAAAAAGAGCAGCATCGGCATGCTTAGCACGTCGTTTGGTAGAAATCCACGTGCGCGTTCTGCCAAATGCACCATTTGCATGCACATCTTGTGGTTTTGCAGAAAACTTCATCCGCGTCTACCAAAAGATGCATGTGCATGCTTAAAACGCGTTTTCGCACAAATCCGTGCGCGGGTGCTAAAAAGAGCAGCATCGGCATGCTTAGCACGTCGTTTGGTAGAAATCCACGTGCGCGTTCTGCCAAAAGCACCATTTGCATGCACATCTTGTGGTTTTGCAGAAAACTTCATCCGTGTCTACCAAAAGATGCATGTGCATGCTTAAAACGCGTTTTCGCACAAATCCGTGCGCGGGTGCTAAAAAGAGCAGCATCGGCATGCTTAGCACGTCGTTTGGTAGAAATCCACGTGCGCGTTCTGCCAAAAGCACCATTTGCATGCACATATTGTGGTTTTGCAGAAAACTTCATCCGCGTCTACCAAAAGATGCATGTGCATGCTTAAAACGCGTTTTTGCACAAATCCGTGCGCGGGTGCTAAAAAGAGCAGCATCGGCATGCTTAGCACGTCGTTTGGTAGAAATCCACGTGCGCGTTTTGCCAAAAGCACCATTTGCATGCATATCTTGTGGTTTTGCAGAAAACTTCATCCGCGTCTACCAAAAGATGCATGTGCATGCTTAAAACGCGTTTTCGCACAAATGCGTGCGCGGGTGCTAAAAAGAGCAGCATCGGCATGCTTAGCACGTCGTTTGGTAGAAATCCACGTGCGCGTTCTGCCAAAAGCACCATTTGCATGCACATCTTGTGGTTTTGCAGAAAACTTCATCCGCGTCTACCAAAAGATGCATGTACATGCTTAAAACGCGTTTTCGCACAAATGCGTGCGCGGGTGCTAAAAAGAGCAGCATCGGCATGCTTAGCACGTCGTTTGGTAGAAATCCACGTGCGCGTTCTGCCAAAAGCACCATTTGCATGCACATCTTGTGGTTTTGCAGAAAACTTCATCCGCGTCTACCAAAAGATGCATGTGCATGCTTAAAACGCGTTTTCGCACAAATCCGTGCGCGGGTGCTAAAAAGAGCAGCATCGGCATGCTTAGCACGTCGTTTGGTAGAAATCCACGTGCGCGTTCTCCAAAAGCACCATTTGCATGCACATCTTCTGGTTTTGCAGAAAACTTCATCCGCGTCTACCAAAGATGCATGTGCATGCTTAAAACGCGTTTTCGCACAAATCCGTGCGCGGGTGCTAAAAAGAGCAGCATCGGCATGCTTAGCACGTCGTCTGGTAGAAATCCACGTGCGCGTTCTGCAAAAAGCACCATTTGCATGCACATCTTGTGGTTTTGCAGAAAACTTCATCCGCGTCTACCAAAAGATGCATGTGCATGCTTAAAAACGCGTTTTCGCACAAATGCGTGCGCGGGTGCTAAAAAGAGCAGCATCGGCATGCTTAGCACGTCGTTTGGTAGAAATCCACGTGCGCGTTCTGCCAAAAGCACCATTTGCATGCACATCTTGTGGTTTTGCAGAAAACTTCATCCGCGTCTACCAAAAGATGCATGTGCATGCCTAAAACGCGTTTTCGCACAAATCCGTGCGCGGGTGCTAAAAAGAGCAGCATCGGCATGCTTAGCACGTCGTTTGGTAGAAATCCACGTGCGCGTTCTGCCAAAAGCACCATTTGCATGCACATCTTGTGCTTTTGCAGAAAACTTCATCCGCGTCTACCAAAAGATGCATGTGCATGCTTAAAACGCGTTTTCGCACAAATCCGTGCGCGGGTGCTAAAAAGAGCAGCATCGGCATGCTTAGCACGTCGTCTGGTAGAAATCCACGTGCGCGTTCTGCAAAAAGCACCATTTGCATGCACATCTTGTGGTTTTGCAGAAAACTTCATCCGCGTCTACCAAAAGATGCATATGCATGCTTAAAACGCGTTTTCGCACAAATGCGTGCGCGGGTGCTAAAAAGAGCAGCATCGGCATGCTTAGCACGTCGTTTGGTAGAAATCCACGTGCGCGTTCTGCCAAAAGCACCATTTGCATGCATATCTTGTGGTTTTGCAGAAAACTTCATCCGCGTCTACCAAAAGATGCATGTGCATGCTTAAAACGCGTTTTCGCACAAATCCGTGCGCGGGTGCTAAAAAGAGCAGCATCGGCATGCTTAGCACGTCGTTTGGTAGAAATCCCACGTGCGCGTTCTGCCAAAAGCACCATTTGCATGCACATCTTCTGGTTTTGCAGAAAACTTCATCCGCGTCTACCAAAAGATGCATGTGCATGCTTAAAACGCGTTTTCGCACAAATCCGTGCGCGGGTGCTAAAAAGAGCAGCATCGGCATGCTTAGCACGTCGTCTGGTAGAAATCCACGTGCGCGTTCTGCAAAAAAGCACCATTTGCATGCACATCTTGTGGTTTTGCAGAAAACTTCATCCGCGTCTACCAAAAGATGCATGTGCATGCTTAAAACGCGTTTTCGCACAAATGCGTGCGCGGGTGCTAAAAAGAGCAGCATCGGCATGCTTAGCACGTCGTTTGGTAGAAATCCACGTGCGCGTTCTGCCAAATGCACCATTTGCATGCACATCTTGTGGTTTTGCAGAAAACTTCATCCGCGTCTACCAAAAGATGCATGTGCATGCTTAAAACGCGTTTTTGCACAAATCCGTGCGCGGGTGCTAAAAAGAGCAGCATCGGCATGCTTAGCACGTCGTTTGGTAGAAATCCACGTGCGCGTTCTGCCAAAAGCACCATTTGCATGCATATCTTGTGGTTTTGCAGAAAACTTCATCCGCGTCTACCAAAAGATGCATGTGCATGCTTAAAACGCGTTTTCGCACAAATGTGTGCGCGGGTGCTAAAAAGAGCAGCATCGGCATGCTTAGCACGTCGTTTGGTAGAAATCCACGTGCGCGTTCTGCCAAAAGCACCATTTGCATGCACATCTTGTGGTTTTGCAGAAAACTTCATCCGCGTCTACCAAAAGATGCATGTGCATGCTTAAAACGCGTTTTCGCACAAATGCGTGCGCGGGTGCTAAAAAGAGCAGCATCGGCATGCTTAGCACGTCGTTTGGTAGAAATCCACGTGCGCGTTCTGCCAAAAGCACCATTTGCATGCACATCTTGTGGTTTTGCAGAAAACTTCATCCGCGTCTACCAAAAGATGCATGTGCATGCCTAAAACGCGTTTTCGCACAAATCCGTGCGCGGGTGCTAAAAAGAGCAGCATCGGCATGCTTAGCACGTCGTTTGGTAGAAATCCACGTGCGCGTTCTGCCAAAAGCACCATTTGCATGCACATCTTGTGGTTTTGCAGAAAACTTCATCCGCGTCTACCAAAGATGCATGTGCATGCTTAAAAACGCGTTTTCGCACAAATCCGTGCGCGGGTGCTAAAAAGAGCAGCATCGGCATGCTTAGCACGTCGTCTGGTAGAAATCCACGTGCGCGTTCTGCAAAAAGCACCATTTGCATGCACATCTTGTGGTTTTGCAGAAAACTTCATCCGCGTCTACCAAAAGATGCATGTGCATGCTTAAAACGCGTTTTCGCACAAATGCGTGCGCGGGTGCTAAAAAGAGCAGCATCGGCATGCTTAGCACGTCGTTTGGTAGAAATCCACGTGCGCGTTCTGCCAAAAGCACCATTTGCATGCATATCTTGTGGTTTTGCAGAAAACTTCATCCGCGTCTACCAAAAGATGCATGTGCATGCTTAAAACGCGTTTTCGCACAAATCCGTGCGCGGGTGCTAAAAAGAGCAGCATCGGCATGCTTAGCACGTCGTTTGGTAGAAATCCACGTGCGCGTTCTGCCAAAAGTACCATTTGCATGCACATCTTCTGGTTTTGCAGAAAACTTCATCCGCGTCTACCAAAAGATGCATGTGCATGCTTAAAACGCGTTTTCGCACAAATCCCGTGCGCGGGTGCTAAAAGAGCAGCATCGGCATGCTTAGCACGTCGTCTGGTAGAAATCCACGTGCGCGTTCTGCAAAAAGCACCATTTGCATGCACATCTTGTGGTTTTGCAGAAAACTTCATCCGCGTCTACCAAAAGATGCAAGTGCAT